>NW_004955483.1:1488957-1555144 GCF_000276665.1 Chinchilla lanigera | reverse complement strand
AAAAAAAAAAGAATTTAATGCTGTTGCTAATCCAGCAAGAGGTGGAGCTCAGGTGTTCAGGCCGTGAAGCAAGTGATGGGGAGTGGCTGCAAATATGGATGATGCTCTGCTAGCTCACTTGCTGCTCCCTGGGAGTGGGGGTTATAGTGGTGGGTGGGGAGTTGGATGTCCCCTCACCAGCCAGCCAGCAAGTTAGCGGATTCTGTAGCAAAGTATCTTCACTAGTTCTCATCCTCCATTCTTAGAACAGATCCCTTCCTTCAAGCCCATCATCTCTCATGACATTTATCTCCTCTTGTCTCTTTTCCATGTTCTGGTAAGGAAGAAAAGATTAGCTATTAAGTAGTGAATCCGAACAGGCTAAAACCCTTACTCCATCCCTCACTGGTGGCTTTCAGCATGAGTAAAGCCTGCTTTCCTTAGCACAGCAGAAAATTCCATCCAGGATCTGGCTTTTTTCCACCTCCCACTGCACCCTTCTCCTATCAGAGAATTTGTGAGCAATACAGATTCTTAAATTCAGAATCTGAGGTAGGCTCTAGCAATCTGCTTGTACTAGATTTCCTGGTGATTGCAGAGTTTAAGTGTCACTGCCCTACTGGAGGTAGTACCCATACTATCCATGCTGCCCTCTGTGTGTGTGTGTGTGTGTGTGTGTGTGTGCGCGCGCGCATGCATGTGTCTTTGTATAGCCTGAGACTAGGTATCAGACCATCAAGAAAACTTCTCAGAGCTCCTTGTCTCCTCTGGGTGGATGGTTTTCTCAGGATTCCCTGTGCCATAGGCTTTCAGACATTGTATTAAGTTATCTGCCTATGGGTTTCTTTCTCCTAATAGATTGTGAATTCCTTGAAGGCAGAATCTTTTATTTTTTTAATGTTTTTATTTCCAGCAACTAGTACAGTGCCTGGCGTGCATGCTTCAATACTTTGTAGGCACTTGTTGAATAAAAAATAATGTTAGGACAGAAGAGGGAAAGCTCCTAGCATGGCAAAGAAATTATTCAAGATTTAGATTCTAAAGACCTAACATAAGAACAAACTTTGTAACCATCAAAAAGTTACTTGAGCTGGGCGTGATGGTGCATGCCTGTGATCCCAGCATTTAGGAGGCTGAGGCAGGAGGATCATTGCAAGTTTGAGACCAGCCTGGGCTACAAAGTGCGCTCAAGGCCAGCCTGAACTGCATAGAGAGACCCTGTCTCAAAAAGGAAAAAAAACTGACTTGATCTTTCTCAGCTTCATTTTTTTCCTGAAGTTATAGTGGTTGATAATCTTCCAAAATAAATGATAGATATTAAACTATAGATCCGGAACACTCAGAGATCACCAAGAAGGACAATTGCTCGAAAATAATTACACATGAGGCTATTTTGTTCAAGCTGCACAAAAGCAAAGGAAGAGAAAATTTTATAAAAAGCTAGAGGGAGGAAGCGCCTAAGATACTGAGAAGCAAGGTTAAGAATCATGTTCTGCATTTTCTGGGAAGCTGTGTGAGCAAGAAATGTGTATAGTAAAGTGTTGACAGAAAAAAAAAAAACCAGCAGCCAAAAATTCTTAATGCAGTGACATTATCCTTCAGAAGTGAAGAGGAAAGATTTTGTAATATAAATGAAAATTGAGGGAATGTATTGCCACTAGATAGCTTGCAAGAAATATTTTAAAAAGTTCTTCAGGGAGAATTATGATATAGGTTAGAGGTTCAGATCTGTATAAAAAAAGGAAGGGCATTAGAGAGGGAATTAGAGAAGGTGAAGTAAGATCCTGGTTTTCTAATTGGCCTAGTAGAGATTGTTTCTTTGAAATCATGGTAACAGTGTACTGGCTGATGACAGCTTATGACTAGGGGACAGAGGAACCCGCAGTGCCCTACTGTAGGGCACGTAGACTCCTACAAAAGAGGGTAGTGTTGTTTGAAAGTGGACTTGAATTTATTATTTTGGATGTGTATTGCAAACACTACAATGAAAATAAATTTATAAAAATGTATGAGTTGAGAATCTTTAATCTGAAATGTATGGACTAGAAATATTTCAGGTTTGGATATTTTAATTTGGGGACATTTGCATATACATAATGAAATATCCTGGGGATGGTACCCAGAGCCGCACACAATATTCATCGGTGTTTCCTGTGTGCTTTGAACACATAGCTCGAAGGCGGTTCTGTTCAGTATTTGTAGTGCACTTGTGTTTTGACCACAACCCGTCACCTGAGGTGGGGAGTGAAACTTTCCACTTCGCACAGGGATGTGTGAGCATGAGACTGATGTGCTAGAAAAAGGCTTACTTAAAACTAGAAGGTAAAGAGAGGGGAAGATAAAGAAAGAAACAGGAACAATTAAATGAATTAAAAAATGTCACACACCTGGTAGATTCCTGTTCAGCTATGTGAAGACATGCAATACAGGCCAGAAACTTTACAAAGACATAGAAAATGGGAAGTAAGGCAGAAGTCTATAAATATATTAATTGATAATCTTATGGCTTTTAAAAATGAGAATTAATGACTTTATGGTTCATATCATTTGTTTTTTCTTATTGTACTTCACTGTGCTTTTACATATGCAAGTTTTCATTTTATAGCTAGATTTTTGTCCACTGGAATAGTTTTACTCTATTAATAGTAAAATTAGATTTCATGCTAGTCTTTATACTTTTTGTAAAATGCATGATTCCTTTATTTAAATGCAGGGTTTTTTTTTTTGTTTCTTGTGCCACTACTGTCTGGGGCAGGGAGACTGTCCATGTCTGACTGGTGCTAGATGGTCTCCCAGCTCATCTAGCTCTCAGGATCTGGCGAACATGATGGTGACTGTTCGGGTGCCTCCCTTCCCCTTTGACGTTAGCTGGGCCCTCATTTCTTGGTGCCCAGAGATGAGCTTTCTGTCCTTGTCCTGGAACCAGTGATGCGTGGAAAGATATGTGTCCTGTTAATCTAAGATGTGTGTTATTTCGGTGGTGCTAGCTATATGGCTGATACTGAAGACACTCGAAAATTGTTATTCCTCTTTCCCTTAAACTTGTTTGTTAAAACAAGCTCTGAGTATTATTAAAAAACCCAAAAACTTGCTTCCAGTTTATTCTGTGAAGCCGGGTGTGTGCGCTGGGGAACGGTCTGTGATCACAGGAGACTCCTGGATGCTTGGACCCAGTCCCTGCCAGCGCCCAGAGAGGCTCAGGTAACAGGACAGACTCATTGTATGTGCCTGTAACATTTCAGATTCCTTCTGGCAAAATATTTCACATTAGCAGTGTCACCTTGGCCAGTGACGACTTCTTGGAAAGCAGCAAAAGAATGTTACTGTGATATAAAGTCAAGGCATTAATGTGTCAGTTTAATGATGTTTTGTTTCAGGGATCTTTGTGTCTTTATAACTTCCTCATTTATGTTTCGTGGGAAGGTACATTTTGCTCTACTTTATTATTTCCAAGGATGCTGGTAATTACAGTCTGTATTTTAATTGTTCCTAATTGCTGTTAAGTAGCAGTCATTTCAGCATATGGAAAATGAAAATGAACTGTAATAATACTGCACGTCTCACAGTTATTAGAAGTTCTTAACCAGGGACCTGCAGTGACAAATTAAAAGGCAAATGGTTAAACAGTATTATTAAAAAAAGAAGAAAAATACCTGACTCCGTTTACTTACTTCCAGTCTTTTTTTAATAGAACATCTTTATAGTTCCCATCGTTCTAATGCCTTCACCCTGCACTTTTAGTTCAATGTATGTCCGTTGCCTGTTCTCCTTAGATGCTTTCTTTCACTCTTGTTATTTGCACATCTCACTTTCGTAGAGGAATGGATATAAACATGCAAACTGTCAGACACCTTCAAGGTTTCTAATTTTCTATGGAAATCCATTTCATATTCTATAATTCACTAATATAAGTCCTATTTTGGGAAAAAATGAAAACCTGATGGATTGTTAAAATTACAAACTCAATTCTCTTCCATGATTCTGCTCACAAACCAAATTGGATGAGAACCGAATCAAATTTCCCCCATAAGGTCCATATTGCACCTAACCACTGAATTTGATTCGGTTCTTATCCAACTCAGTATGTGACCTGAATCTCCAAAAGAGTCAAGTTTGGGTTTTTTTTGGTTTGTTTGTTTGTTTTGGTTTGGTTTTGGTACGGAAATTGAACTTGCGACCTTGTGCTTGCCAGGCAGGGGCTTGCACCGCTGAGCTATATCCCCAGCCCCAAGAGTTGAGTTTGTGAACCGAGGTAGCACTGTATCTTTTGAGTTTTATCAGCCTGTATCCTTCAAGTTTCAATTTTTGTAGTTTTCTCTCTCTCCCCCTCTTTCCCCTTAAGATAAGAATTTTCTCAGTGAATAACATCTGTACTCCTTGGGGATATTTATTTAACTTCTGAACTGTTTGATACTTAAAAATTCATGAGAGAGAAGGATTGAGAGGGCAAGCTGACAAGGAATAAAATGTTTCTAATCCCACAGGCAACTAAACACTTACTTATCTTTGTCAACTGCTGAGTCACACAGAAAGTGGTTCAATTTTTAAATTTTCTTGTTAAAAGAGAGGGTGCAGGAAAAAGGGGAAAGAATTGAGATGTGTTATATACATGAATCAACTCCTCACAATGCATGTAATCATTATGTACATCAAATATGTAGTGATAAAAATTTAAAAAAAATTTTAAAAGAAATTAATCCAATTACCTGAAAGTTAATTTTCCGACTAAACACACCAACTCATAAATCCCAGTGGCAGACATCCCCATCCCGTCTGTCCCGTGGGTTCAAGGCACTGGCAGGATGTGTGTATCACAGCTCAGGTTTTAAGTCCAGGAACTGACTGGTTCACTTAGAACTTTATTCTCTCCAGAGTCACATGTGTTCTTGAGAGATACATGTGCTTAATTTCCAGATAGAAAACTATCTGCTGCGGAATCACGAGACTAGAAAGTACCTTCAGGAGCAGGCCTACCGCCTCCAGCAGGGCATCGTCACCAGCACCACCCAGCAGGTAAGGGGGCCCCCGCTGCTCTCTCCCCTGGCTCCCCTGACCCCCGCACATCCTCATGCAAACCGGGCAAGAGCTGTGCCACCCAAATGCATCCCAGCCCTCTGTCTGCCCTTCACTGCACCTTGTAAGAGCAAAGGGTGTCTGTTCTTCCATGGATCACCAGGAAGACAGCAAGAATCGGTGCTTGAGAATGGCAGCCAATGTTATTAGAGTTTGTGGGAAGAGGAAGGAGTAAGAGGAGGCCGATCCCAAATGTGCACTTGTCACTGTTGCTGGCTTAGTGCCTTTTCATACAGCCAGGAAGGTGTGCTTCAGGGTACTGTACAAACATGAGGGAATCCTGAATACAGATCGTGAAGTCTGGGGTGATTGGATTTACTACATTCTGTACAGATCTCTCTGGTCCTTTGCCGTCAGGTGCTGAGGTGCAAATCTCCGGATTTTTGTGAATCCGCAAGAGTTTGTTGAGCACTAATTAGCACTAAGTGCCAAAGAGAAACCGAAGAGCTTTTCTGTCCGCGCATTTCTCTTTCCTCTCACGAAAAACAAACAATTCTAATAATATTTGTTTTGTTTTGTTTTGTGTGTGGTACTGGGGATTGAAAATTAAAGCTTTTGCACTGAGCTACATCCTCAGCCTTTTAAAATTTTTAAATAGGGTCTCACTGAGTTGCCAAATTGCCCAAGATTGCCTGAAATTTGCAATCCTTTTGCCTCAGCTGCCACACCCAGCTCAAAAAATTCACAAAAACTGAAGATCACAAACATTTGAGGGAAACAGCGCCTCAGAGGAAAAGCAAGGTGAATGAAAGAACTGAGGTCTGATAATTCACAGCATAGCAGAGGGCTGCAATTAGTTAAGTTCATTAGGACTTGAGAAAACATTACATCTGATAAGAACAAGCTGCTATGAAAAGAGTCATCGGAAAATTAGAAATAATGCTTAGCAATTAAAATATCACTGTAGTACAGAATTAAACTGCTTGGACACAGACTAAGCTGTTCTTCTGGAAGAAGAAGTGGAAAAAATATAACATATAGTGAAAAGATAAAAATGTATGAGAGCAAAGCAAGATAGATTCAAATCGAATCAGAGTCACCAATGCTCTTCTAATAGTGATATAGGAGAAACATAATTCCCAGCCTGTTACATGTCAAATTTGCAAAGTTTGTAGTCCCACAACATCAATGAATAAAGTCATGAACCAAAGGAAGTTAGAAGAGTTTTACTGGAAATAGAGAAAAATAGCTCCAGGGATTCTAGGAGGAGTCTGGGATGGCGTGGCCACGGAGGCCCTTTGTCAGGGGTAATTTATACAGCAAAGTTGCAACATGGGTTCAGTGTGGGTCAAACTACAGTCAGCCTATAGGATTATAAGTATAGCTCCTTAGCTAATATTGATCCAATAGGGAAATGAGTCACATAGCAAGGTTCCATGGGAATAACAAAGGCATTTTGGGAAGGGATGGGTCCAGGTACTCTGGTCACCTACCTGGGTGACTGATGCCGCTGTACTTTGTGGACCAGGTGGTGCTAATTACAGTATAATTCCAAGTTACTGTTTATCCCTTAGGCATGTGGGTCTGGCCATTTTGTCTTCATCTGGAGGCCTGGCCTTATTCAGATGTACTTACTGCCACAATTCTAATGTCTTTATACTTTTGTGCTGATTTCCTGGAGGGCCCAGTCCCTCTCTGACTGTATATTAATTTTTATCTAACTTAGGTGCCTATAATATTAGGGGCTTCAAAGTTTAAAAATGAGAGTTATAATAGGCAGAATATAACACAATTCCATTTCTGTTTTTGTTTGTTTGTTTGTTTTGTTTTTTTTCCGGTATCGGGAATGGAACTCTCGACTTCACGCTTGCCAGGCAAGCACTGTGCAGCTGAGCTAAATCCCCAGCCCCCACAATTCCATTTCTTGAGTCTTGGCATTAATTTGACTGACTGAAATTGATCAAAGTGAATGGGCAGAAGATCGACACCTAGATATGTTTTGTAAAAATCTCAAAACTCATAAAAGATGTAGGATCCAGAGAGATTGAACAAGTCATCTTCTGTTTGTTCATTTCCCAGTGCTGGCAGTTGAACCGAGGGCCTTGTGCATGCTAGTGCTTTACACTGAACTTCATTCTTAAAACAGTAGAAGTGTCTTTTAGCATCTGTCCTTAGAAATAAGCAAAGTACTGTCATCTAATTTCAGGAAAAGATTTAATTTAGGCCAAGAATTCTATACCCAATTATTGTATTACTTAGAGTGAGGACAGAATAAAGGCTTTTTTCAGACATGAACTCAGAAGTTGTTTCGGTTTTTTGTTTGTTTGTTTGTTTGTCTTTTTGAGACAGGGTCTCAGTATGTGGTTCAGGCTGCCCTTAAACTCACTTTGTAGCCCAGGCTGGCCTTGAAGTCACAGTGATCTGACTACCTCAGCCTCTCCAGCCTCCCAAGTGCTGGGATTACAGGCATGTGCCACCTCACCCAGCCAGTGGGCTCAGGACTTTTGCCCCCACTTTTCCTACATGAAAAAAAGTTACTTTAGGAAGTTCTTCAGTTTAACAAAGAAAAACAAGAGAGTATACAATAGTCAGTATAAATAAGAAACTGTAACAGAGATGGTAGTTGAAAGAACATTTTAAAAAATACCGCTTTGGGATAATCTACTTTGAGGTATAAGGTAAAGAGTCATAGAATTATGTCTTTTCCCCTTAGGGCTCACAGATACAATTTTGTTACTGTCAGAGTACTTGGAGTTTCACTATCAACTTAGACATGGAGGGGAAACTTAGTTATTGTTATGTTATAGAATGTGGACACTGAAATCTTCACACTGTAAGAGTAATGAAAGCTAGGACCTGAAGATGAAGAATATTGACTGGTAGCAGGAATGTGTTAAATTTTTAGTTTATGTTTCATGGAATCAGCTGGTGTTGTCCATAACTGATAAATCAAGAATATAATGATGAATCTGTGGAAGCCGCTAGAAAAATGAAATAAAGTGTTTATCTCTGAAGATTGAGAAAGAATAACTGCTAGTGAGTTGCTCTTTCTTTTTAGATCATTTTGTGTAGTTTGCAGATATCTTTTTTTATATTGAGAGAGAATGAAAGGCGCCTAGAATAAAAATACGTTTAATATTCAAGTCAGGTAAACTTATAGGACAATGACTGCACAGGTAGGCCTAGAGACTTGTGAAAGGGTACTCATCAAACTGGATAATAGTTACCCTGAGTTAGTGATGGCAAACCTTTCAGAGCTTTTTAGAGATACCAGCAGCCTGCTGCGGCATGTGTGCCATGGGCTTGCCACCACTGTCCTGGGTGGTGTGATTTTTATTCTCCTTTACTTCTCAGTATTGCTTAAATGTTTTACTACTAACATGTATTATTTAAATTAGAAAAAGTACAACAGTTTATATTGAGAATAAAGTATTCATAAGTTATTAATGAAGTAGCTGGAAGTTTTAAGAAAGAAAGCAGCATTTTGACTTAACAGTGCTTTAAAAACTGTTCAGAATTTCCAGCAAAGGGCTAATCTTCCCCTAGTACTTCCTGGTTTATTATTACTTCCTGGTTTTAGTGTTTAACATTCACAGCAATGAGAGTGCTGAAATCTTGCACTGAACTTTGGCCCTGTGTTCCTTTTTAAGCTACCAAAATGCAGACTTCTTTCTTATGCAATCTTTCCAAGTTTTTCCTCATTCAGTGGGAATTTTACCAATCCAAAGAAAACTACTGCAACAATCCTTAATGCTCATTCTTAGAAGTCAGTATCATCTTCTCAATTGAAAGGAAACTGTACACAGGAGAGCTGTGTGAATATTTAATTCTGCACAGGTGACATTGTTCTGAATTATTGGGATCATTAGGTAGGTATATGGCCACCTTTTCTCTGTGGGGAGTTCTTGGGATTTTATGATTGGCTATTTGCAGCTTTCATCACTTCAGTGGCTTTAGGGGAGATTTACCTTGATGTTTTCTGAAGTGTGAACACCGTGTCCAGTGCCTCTGTCAACCGCATAGCTAGTCACTGGTCTCAAGAGACACCAAAAAAAATTAAAATGTATTTGAATGAAACATCAAAGTCCAATAGCTACTCCTATATTTGTTTTTGTCTATTGGCTTTGATTACGAAAGGTTATTATAAGACTCCCTATTCTCCCGCTGCCTTTTTATCATAGGACTTGGGAACCTTTTCCCCAAAAAAGCGATGTAGTAAATAATTTTGGCTTTGCAGCCCAGAGTGTCTCATGGTAGCTACTCATGTATGATTATGCCATAGCAATGCAGCGGGTGCCCACGGGAGTGGGTGAAATGTCTGTTTCCTGCAGACTTCATTAGTTGCTTTTCTTTTGTCAGGCTCCTTTTCTTAGCCTTCAGATCTCTTTAAAAAAAAAGCTGGGCTTGGTAGTGCACACCTGTAGTCCCAGCATTCAGGAACCTGAGGCAAAAGGACCATCACAAGTTTCAGGCCATCCTGGGCTGCATAGTGAGTTTAATACCAGCTTGAACTACACAGTGAGACCCTGTCTCAACCCCTTCCCCCAAAAAGAGCTATTTAGTCAACATGTTCTTTCATAAGTGGATTTTAATACTTGTGATCAGGACATCTTTGCCGCCCCTCACTTTGTAACCTTATAAGACCTGGCCCCTGTCTCCATCTGTCTACTAAGGTATCTCCATGACCTCCTCTTCACCGAGTCCAGCTGCCCTTTTTCTTCCTTCATTAGTAGAGTTGAGAACGTGGACCCTCAGTTTAGATGACTCACATTTAAATCCAGGTTCTGCTCTTCCCTGTCTGTGGGAATTTAAGTTAGTTATTTTCTCACCTCTTTAAACCTTACTTTCTTCCTCTATATACAGGGAGTAAAGAGGGTACGTGCCTCAGAAGGGGGCAAGGATTGCCTGAAGCTGCATGTGAAGGCTTTATGTCCTCACTGAGGACCGAGAATGTTTGTTGCTATCTTTCTTATTACAATGCCCGTCATTGTTGACCACCATGTCTTTCTCCAAATCCACTTCTCTGTTCCCGGACAGCATCATTCCCCAAATTTCTCTCCCATCCTTGTCTTGCCCATCTTTTTGCTATACATCTCCTTCACCTTTCATCTCCCCAACATCCATTTAGTGTTTCCCCTCGCTTTGTGCTTGGTCTGATCCTCCTCTATTTTAACTCCCATTTGGGGGTGATGCCTGGTCTCACCCCTGGTTCCTCCTTCTACCCTGGAGGCTCCATCTTTCCCCTCCCTTTTGCGCTTCCTTCCTGGGTCCCTAGGGCCTGGTCTTCCCCGATAGCAGATATATAAAGCCAGGATTCCCCTCTCGCACCCTGGGCTCGTGCTTTTCACTGTGCCCTGGCCACTGGGCGCTATCTTGGCCAAGCCACTCGCGCACTGTCCTCACAGCCACTGGGCGGCTGCTGACTCCACTGTGGCTTTGGAGTGTTCTCTGCACTGCATGTCCCCTGCCAGCTTCCGTGCTCAGGTTTGACCACCTCCTTCCTGCCACTTGTTCTTCAAGAGCTATAGGAAATGGTTTCCTATATCCCTGTCATTGCTTTCCACAAAGACGGACCCTTTGTGTCCCTCATGGCTACTCTCAGTGGTGGCCCCAGACCCACCTTGCAGGCAGAGCCCGCCCCATGCTGCCTGCAGGAAGCATCCCTTCGTCTTCTCTGCTGTGCGTGAGGCACCCTGTTCCCGACCATTAAATAACAGGAGTGCCAGGTGTCTGGTGTTCCTTCTTTTGCTTAAAATTCTGTCTTGTAACCAGGCATGGTGGCATGCATCCATGGGTGCAGCTTTTAGGAGGCTAAGATGCAAGGATCGCTTGAGTCCAGTAGTTCAAGGACAGCTTGGGCAGTGTAGCTAGACTCCCTCCCAAAGAAGAAAAAAAACAAAAACAAAAATGAAAGCAAACCCTTTCGTAATCTGTAGAAATCTTTCAAGACAGAGCTAAAAAGCTGTCTTTCACCTCAACTAAGTATAATTCCTCCCTTGACTGAAACCTTCTAGAATGTCCTGTGATTCTTTATCATTGAATAAACTGTTATACAAGGTTCTGTCATATGAGAGACACTGCTGTAGGAAACAGTGACTCAGCAGTGAAGAGAATAAAATGTTAACACCCCTGTGGATATTATATCACATGGTATTTTATATCTGTGCTACTGTTAATTGTGGATGTGTCTATGTTTTTAAGTTGCTTCTCATTCAGGACTGATTCTCTTCAATACCAGGTGTTCAGTAGCTTTCTCTTAAATAAAGAAATGGAAGAGCAAGAGAAAATTTTCCAGGAACAACCTATTTGCTAGAACTAAGAGCAGCTGTAATAAGTTGTAAGCTGCTAAGGATGGCATTTATTGCTAATAGTTTTAAGTCCTACACTTGGGCTCAACACCCCAATATATTAGAAGAAGCCTAAGTAGTCAGCAGCAGATGTTAGTTAGTTGTATGACATGGTCGCCAAAGAAGCCAACTTCACTTACACCACATTCATTGAGATATTTTTGACAGCAAGGAAGGTGATAGTTCTGCTCTATGCACAGTCCTTTCCTTCTGTGTTAGGATACATTTTTTGAGGCCCCATGCTTCATAGGTTCCAGGTGCGGGAGAGAATGCAGAGAAGGGTCCTGCCTGGGTGTGTTTGTGTCAGGGACCCCTGAATTATATCACTTTGGGAAGGGTAAAAGGAATGTGGAGTGTGAAGCTTGAGGAAAAGAAGCTTAGGGAAGAGAAGACTGTGTCCTGGAAAACCCTGTAACTTTCAGTGTGTTCTCAAGGGAACACGGGGGACCTGTAAGGGACATAAGAACCCAAAGAAAGACTGAAAATAAAGAAGACTTTGTCTAAGAATGGCAGAGTGTGTATATATATATATATATATATATATATATATATATATATATATATATATATCCCTGGGAGGGAGGGGGTTTCTCATACCACACAGTCAGTAAATTCTCTATGTTGCTTTGGAAAAACCAAACACTGGGAGTTCGGGTGAAGTAGGGAAGGTTAGCTTAAAACCCCTAATGTGTCACTCACCATGGGGTCTGCTGGTGGGCTAACCCACGAAGTCTCTCCCTGCCAGCTTGCCCTAGCCTCTCTGCTTCACATTTCTGTACTGTGTTGACATGATTTATAAGCTGACTGTCAACTCTTTGATTTTCTGTTCATAAATTTTCACTTTGTATTCTTTGTAATTATTCGGTGTCATCTAAAATCAATGATAGTTTGCCTTTGCCAAGCCTTGGCTTGGACATCTGAATGTGATCCATCTACTTGCGTGAAACTTCACTAAGTACACACTCAGAGGAGTCTTGAGATATGTGTGATTTTATCTTATTTAAATTGAAGAACTAAATTTTTACGGTTCTGTTCAGTGTGATCTGAAAATGCTACACTTGAGACCATTTTGGTTGAGTTCATTTACCCCCTCTCTCCTTGGTGAGCTCTGAACAGTGCTGTCTTCAGGAGTTGCTCGGAGCCTTTGCGTCTGTTAAAGATTATTACTTTACAGCACTGCATTTACCTCTGAGCCAGCCTTCAGGGGCCCCAGGTGGCGTGCAGATCCTTTCTTAGTGTATGGTTTATTTGTCCCGTGAATTTAGGATTCATTCTTAGTAAGGTAGGAATTAGGGATGACTAGTTTTGCTTTAGGAAGCACAGATCAATATAATAGGAGAGTTAGGATTTGTATCTGTTAAGATTTTTTAAAATGTACAGTTAGCTATATGTAGAGCATCGTGTAATCATGCAGTTTAGCTGGAGAGACATTGTGATGTGGGAACATTAGGCAAGTGGGTACCATACTGTGCAGAAAAGTATTGGAGAAAAATTTTAAGCCACACTAGATTTTCTTTTTCTTCAGACTTGTGCGCTTTTTATTTTCTTAGTCCATTTCCTGTGACTATAGCAGAGTACTTCAGACTGGGTGAATTATTAAGAGGAAAGGTTCAGTTTGGCTGTCATTTCAGGAGGCTGGGAGGAACGAGAGCGAGCCGGTGGTGAGAGCTTTGTGCTGCTTCAGCTCGAGGTGGAAATTTAAAGAGCCATTGGGTGTGTGTGGAACAGACAAACCCAGAACTGGCCTCTGTTTGTAAGAACCTGCTCTCACAGTAACTCATCCATGTCTGGGGTGTGGGAGAACTGGCTCACCCAAGAAAGGCCCTGGTTTAGGAGGGGTCAGCCTCCAGGACGCAATCACCGTTGTGAGCCAGTCCCTGGCTTGCACCCTGCTACACAAGGACTTGAGCCACAGCAGGGTCTTGGCAGGCACAAACCATATTCAAATCCTAGCTGTTCATACTTTCCTGTAAAGGTACAAATACAGAAGAGCACCGTCTAACATTCAGTTATAGATTTTGTCCACTGTAGTGACTCACTACATCCTTTGGTGTGTATTTAAATCCATGGGACAACTGGAAATGATTCTCATGCAGTTATCCCAAGAAGGAGACCTTATTTGAATAGAAACTGTCATATTTTCCCCAAAATAAGAACAAGTGTTATATTAATTTTTGTTCCAAAAGACACTATAGGGCTTATTTTCAGGGGATGCCTTATATTTTCATGTACAGCAATCTACATATGTTTATGTAGAAAAATCTACATTAATTCAAATACAGTCATATAATCTTCTGGAACATTGTCATAACTCTCCAAGCCCTGAATGCCAGTTTGAATTTCTTTTTTATTTTTCTTTATTTTTTATTTTAAAGAGAGAAAAAAAAACAATAAAAATGATACAGAATTTCAAAACAAGTCGATAGAAAGTTAACCATGGCTATTATATTGCGTATTGTTATTGTCAAAGTAATTGCTCAGATTATCAGGTACAGGCATTGCAAAATTGATCAAACAACATAAGCACTAACTGTTCCTTTCAGTGAACTAGTAGAAATTAGCAGTACATTATCTTTGCCATCTTATATATTACAGATCTGTTTTTCCCCTTCCTTCTTTTCTTTTTTCCCCCATCCCAGTTGTTCTTTCCCTTTGAGCAGTTTCTTTCCCTTTCGCTATATCTGTTGTACCTTTCTGACCTTATTTACTCTTTTAGTTTCTTTTAGTAGGGAGACAATATGATGTTTACACATGTGAGTCTGGTTTATTTCACTTATGAGGATGGTCTCTAGTTACATCCATTTATCTATAAAAGCCTCGAGTTTATCTTTCTTTATAGCTGAGTAGTACTCCATTGCCAGTTTGAGTTTCTTGTGACTCCATTTCTTATAGAAATATTGGCTTCAGCCTCTCATGTCCAGCATAGAGCGCTCCTTACATAAGCACTTCGTATCCATGTAGCCTGCTTGTGGTGCATTGTTACAACACGCAACATATTGAATCGTGGAGATTCATTAGACAATCATGTCCATGCATTATTAAGTATGCCCCATATTTGTGCATTATGTCTGGACTGCAATTGGTCATTCAGCAATAAGTCCTGAGTTTATCTGTTTACGTAAGCATTTACCTCTCATCCGAAAGCACCCACTTGGGTATTTACAAATACTTAATTATAATTTATATTATCATGTATTTAAGTATTAAAGTCAGTAATATTCGTTTTTATGTTTAATTGCATATTAATATTATTTTATAATTCAATACATCTGTCATGTGCTGCAGTGGACTACTAAATGCATCTGTCTTGTTGATGACCTGAACTTTTATTTTGGGGGGTAGGGCTTGTATTACAAGGATCCTCAAAACTCATCTAGGGCTTATTTTCCAGGTAAGTCTCCTTTGGAGGGAAATAAAGTAAATGTGATTAATTTTACCATTACCTGTGTTGATATAATAAGATCTCCACTCGCATCTATGTTTTGATGGCTCTTCATTTATATAGAACAGTAGTTCATGTGGTCATATTAATTTAAAAACTGTCCATTTGCAGAGGCTATTCTGACTTCAGTAGTACTGAGACTGATCAGCCACTGGCATCATTTTGTCCTCATCTCAGCAGTCTCCACACTGCACATTTCATGTCTGGTCCCTGGGTGCCTGGCGCTATGTGTCACAGCCACAGAGCACACAGTATAAGTTAATGGGGGAGAGTCACTGTCCAGCAAAGCTAGCTGCAAGGTTTCAAATCCTCAAGAAGGGCTCACTTTTGCTTTACTTGCTGCATGTCTTAAGGTAGGCAAAGGACCAAAATGCTTTAAATCTTTCCTCTGGAGTTAATGTTGCCAGAGCTTTCTTGCATGAATACTTAAAGTAATAATTGGCTATAAACTGTATTCACTAAGCTTCCATAAAGAAGCTTTTAGCCTCCTGCGTTTAGTTTTCTGAAATTTTTACCATTCTTTGCTCTGTGTTTCCTTCTATCTGACTATCACCTGGGCTTCCTTGGATGCTTTTCTGTTTTGGCGCAGATGATTGACAGAATATGTGTGAAAGTACAAGATCACCTCAACTCTTTGCGAAATTGCGGGGGAGATGCTATCCAGGAAGATTTAAAGTCAGCAGAACGGCTCATGCGTGATGCGAAGAACTCTAAAACAGTAAGTTTCACGTCAAGCTTTGCGTGAATCTTGTGTGCTAAAAAGAGTGTTTTTCATTTAAATTTTAGAAACTAGTTCCAAGTTCCTTTACCTCTCTACCAAATTCCAAGTTTATTAACAGGTGACATAGTGACCTGAATTAATCTTTGTCCCCTTTCTATACGTGTGCCGATTACCAAAAATGTAAAGAATGTGGAATACAAAGCAGAGGGCCAGCATGACTTGCAAAGGATAAAATTGGGCCCTAAACAGCTGGTGCATAGCTTCAGTGAGTAATAACTCACTTAAAGTTATTCTACCTCCAACTGAATAAATTCCTCTGTTCTGCCCTTTTTAATAAGCCAGCTTTTAATAAGTAAAGTGCTTTTTAATAAGTAAGGTGCTTTCCTGAGTTCTGCAAATCATTGTGGTAAATTCTTGAACCTGATGGGTAAGCTGCGGGATGTCTGGCATTTATATTGATTGTCCAGAAGTGGCAGTGGTGACCTGGGACCTGGAACTGGCATCTGAACTGGGGGATTTTTGTGAGACTGAGCCCTAACCTTGTAGGATCCGACACTAGCGACAGACAAGAGTCTCATAGTTGAATTGAACTGAATCAAGTGATACTCAGTTAGTATCTGCGAAGAATTAGAGAATTGCCTTATGTGGCAAAGCCTACATTTTTGGTGACCAAAGTATAAATAAAAATAAGTCAGCTATCATGGTTCAGATAAGAACACGAAGCACACGGGGAGGCTTCTACACTTCCATGTACTGCTGTGTGGCTTCCATACTGCTGAGTGACAAGAAGGTCAGTGTGGAGGTCTCCAAATCCCATGTGTGTTTCTCGGGTTTACTGGGATTCACTGAATAAAAGTAAAGCCCTTAAAGAACTGAACCTCAGTTTATCTGTCTGTACAAAGAGTGTTTTTCCAAGAACAGATCGCCCCTAATAATAGTTCTACAGCTTTTCATTAACTCTGCAGTGATTTGGTACCTATTGAAGTATTGGTCTCAGTGGAGAAGCAGCAGAACAGTTTTTCCCATTTTATATCACAGTGTTTTATTATTATAGTTATTTTTTATTTTTCTTACAGTTGCTACCAAATCTGTACCATGTTGGTGGTGCATCTTGGGCAGGAACCAGCGGTTTATTATCCAATCCCATTCAGGAAACCCTGGAATCGATGGCAGGAGAAGTTACAAGAGTTGTAGATGAACAACTAAAGGTCTGTGGTTTTGTTAATTGTTGATTGGAATGTAAATGATAGCACTTCAGCACACAGCTACATGTGTTTTACAAAGGGGTGTGCGTACGCATGCTTTTTGTGTCAGTGCACATGTATTCCAGCTTTGTTTATACATTGTAGAGTAACTTCTTATAAAACAAGTTCAAGTGAACATTGATTTAATTTTTGATGGTAAATCTCTGGGTGTCCTTAATATGATAAATAAAGAATGGTTGATTACTCCTTAGATGGCACAAAAGAAGTCTACTCAGGAAGAAAAAAAAAAAAGCAGTCTTCTGTTACTGTATTTGATTTTGAGTATGGAAGGATGACGGGGCCGTGCCTATAGTTCCTAGATGGGAGTCTGACACTAGGCAGATGCACAGCGGTCCTTGAAAGGACCTTTGATTGAAAGACTAGGAGAAATATTTAGAATGGAGTCACAGGGCACTCAGAGTACCAAAGATCTCTTCTAGGTGTCCTGACTGAAAAAGGGTTAAAAACAATCTGTGATATTTTAATGGTGCGCTGTAGACCCACGTTTTCTTAAGTTAATTTCAAAGTACGAGTATACCAGAGAGATTTCACATTTAAAAAGTTTTCCTTATTTCTAGTCTGCCTTTCAAGGTTGCCTTAAAAACTCCTTGTCTGAATTTCTATAATTATCTGATCTGTTTTCTTCCAAGAACACAACTGCCGTACCTCATAGAGATTTGAGGTACAAGTTTCTCCCTTTGAAAATTAAGTTAATGATGGACACAGTGTTTTGGATTTTAGGTGTTTATGTCCCTGTCTTCCTTTAATCATACAGAGATACTTGTGTGTTACTTTTTATGTACCACTTTTGAATTTACCTTAAACTAAGATAGAGGTTAGAAAAAGACCTGTTGGTTGATGAGAAGTCCTGCCAGACCATTTGTTGCTGAATAGCACTTGTGTCCTTCATGAAGGACAAAGTACACAGTGGATACTATTTTATATATTTAAAATCAAATCAACTTTGTTGTTTTTTTTCTGACTATAAGAAGTGAAACTCTTTTCTTTGTGAAACATTTTAGCAAGTATGTGTAAAGTAAAAAATCACTGAAATCTCAGAGATTACATCACTTTGAATAATTTAGTGAATTTTCAGGCGTTCTGCACCTTTACATACAATTTTACATTTATGCAGTATTGTACTTATAGATTAGTAACCTTTTATATCTGGTACAGTGTCATAAATGCAACTCTAATAGTGATGAATTATTATCAGTTTTGGTAGCTACATGGTATTCTGTTATGTAAATGTACCACCATAGTTTCTTTTCTAAATTTTGATTAAAAAAAAAAAATTTTTTTTTGATTAATTCTACTAAGTAGTACATATGTTCATACTTTCATGTGTGCTTGTAAACTGCCCAGTGGTGCAGTTGATCATTTTGCTACATACTGAGCAATACTAAATACAGCAGGTAACACTCATGTTTTTAATGAGTTCTTTTATCTCGTTTTTAAAAATTTCTGTAATAATGCAGTGATCAAGTAATTTTGTTACGCACTTATTTCTTCTGTTGCAAATTACCTATTCACGTCCATTGCCTTTTTTCTTTAAAAAAAATGTTTGTAATAATTTCTTGCATAGTAAGAACTGGCTGAGATTTAAATCAGCATGAAACATTGTAGCAGGGCCCTTCCCATTCAGCTGCTTCCAACTGTCCATTGTCATTCAAGCTGTCTGGCCTGCACATTACCTAGTGCCCCTTGAGGTCTCTTTCCTGCTTACTGCACAGAATGTGTGAAACTGACTCTTGCTAGTTGTTCTTGGGCGAAACTAGAAGTCAGCAAGTAAGAGGCATTTGAATTTGTAAAACATAAGTATATTTAGAACCACCTAGTTTTTCTAAATAGGCATTCCCTGCATCTCTGTAGCGTGCTAACTTTTCTGACTCTGTTAAATGTCACCAGAGTTCTCAGTTTGTCACCTACTTGTTTATCTGCAAGGACCATAGCATGCTTTTCTAGCCTCTCACTTCCTCCCGGCCCCCAGCTGGCCTGTCCCTCCCTTTCCTATTTGCTTCTTTTCATTATTCTCAGTCCCTCTCAGTTTTCAGTTCCTTTCCTCTTGGGAATGTCTGTCATGAATCATAGCAAATCCCCCATACATGCATCTTAATTGAATGTTACTGTTTAATTTTCTTTTCACTGGGTGCGCAGTGAGTTCTTGATAGTGTCCATAGACTGTAGTCAGTGTACATCCTTTCTGTTCCCTTCCCGTTTACCCAACAAATGGGCTACCTTTTGCTGTTTACAAAAATCATTCTTGTTTTATACTAGCCTTGCAATGCATTTTTTTAAAGTTTTATTCATTTTATTTGTATATGTTCACAATATATAATAAGTACATTCCTTGTGGGGAACGGGTACATAGACCTATTGATTGTAGTTCCTTTTTCCTTTCCCTTTCCTCCCTCCCATTTTCCACCATCCCTAGAACCTTCTTCCCATCACCACATAATCTATCTCTGTGTTTCCTGGAATATATATTTTATTTTACTCTTTAAATTATTTGGGTTTCTTATATAAGAGAAACTATATAATATGTAACCTTGTCTGTCTGATTTATGGCCTCAAGGTGCATCCATTTTCCTGCAAATGACTTAGTTTTCTCCTTCTTTTGTAGCTAAATAGTACTCTATGATTTTCTTAAAATTATGAAAGGAAAATGCATTTTTAATACAACCAGGGTTCCATTTCTTAATAAACTAGAGTGGCTATTACTTATTTTGCTACTAATATCAAATTTTCCTTGGGAAAGAGTCCTTTTTTTCTGTTTTCCCAGTTTTCTAAAAGTAGCATATTATATTAGCAAAAACTAAGGCAGCTGGAAGGAAAAGTTTATTTAACTCACAGTTTATGGAAGTTTCAGTCCATAGTCAGTGGCTCCAAGGCAGAGTGGCGTAGCATAGGGGCAACACTTGAAGGCAGCAGAAGACATCAAAAGCATCAAAAGAACAAGCCTCTTTCCGTCCCTTTTATTGTAAGCAGGCTACCACCCCCTGGGGGGTGTGTAGCACTACTACAATCTCCATGCCCTCCTCTTGCACAGGATGAGGATATTTACAAAGTAAGGACCCTGGCTCCTTGCTGATTTGCTTAGTTAAACTTGTAAACTTCTCAAGTTGACACAGTGTATCAACCATTACAATCCACCCCTTGTTAACTTGGCAACCAGACACATTTCTTTAAACATTAGTTTCCACATACAAAGACATGCTTATTCCTAACATTTCACAACTTGACCATTTATAACACAGGTTTAACAATCCTTAAGAACTAATTTTAAGTCTATCAACATTATATTACATTAGAACCATAACTATCTGTCCCTGGCCCCCTAAAGACGCATGCACATCCCTTTATGCAAAAGGTATTTAGTCTATCTGTAAGAGTTGCCAAAGTTGTAACAGTTTCAGCATTGCTGAAAAGTCCAAGTCCCACGTCTCCTCTGAGATGTAAGGCAAACTCTCAGCTACAAGCTGCTATACAAATGAAAAGTTAAAACACTTGTAACATTCAGTCGCACAAAGATAAACATTTTCATTCCAAAAGGTACAAGCAGTGGGATACCAAGGTTTGGGACCAAAGCAAGTCCAAAATCCAGCAGGGCAAATATAAAGTCCTGTAGTTCCGTGTCCAGAATCTGAAACAATCTGTGACACATTGTAAACTTCAAAGGGCTTGGATGGTTCCACCCCTAGGGCACTTCTGGTGGTTATAGCTCTCATGGCTTCTCTCTTAGGCCTGCTTTGGTCCCTCCTTGCAGCTTTTCTTAGATGATCCATGTTCCTGGCTTTTCCAAACTTCTGGGGTCTCCATTGTACCTTTAGCTTCGCCTTCACAGCTTCACATATTGCCCTCTCAGGGGCACACTGCCTGGTCTCACAGGCCTTCTGAAATCGAGGTGGAAGCCGCCTTGACCTCATAACTCTTGCATTCTTCATGTGCCTAAAGCCAGCAGCATGTGGATGAAGGTCTGCTGCCAGTTGGAGCAGTAGCCAGGCTTTTCTCTCTCGTGGCTGTAGAGGTTGAGTGTCTGCATTGCTGGTCAGTCTGAATCCGATTCTGAGATACAAATTCTCTATGCTGCCACCATTCTGGAAGATGGTTCTGTGTGGCTTTCTCCTCAAAGCACACTCTTTCACTTTTATAATTTTAAGGCTGTAAAAGGTAGAGATTCCCTGCTTCTTGTGATGCCCTCAGACCATCTTTTCCATTCTCCCGTTCTTTCTCAACAATCAAGATCACCTCAGCTCTATCTTTGCAGTTCACAGCTTTACTGGGGCTTCCTTTCTGGCCAGACTCATAACATTTTAAATCATCCTGCTGGGCTCTTTGCTTTGGACTCTCAACATAGATCTGGCTAAAATCCCCCAACAATAGCCACGCCACAGCCTCAACATCCTGCCTTAAAATTTCTTCTGCCAGATTAACTAGTCCACCACCCTTAATCTCAGTCTTAGGCAAGGTTTCTGGACATGGAACACTTTAGTATGGAAGTTGTATTTGCCAGTCATTGAGTAAATGCAAGGGTATGAATTTAGCTGCCATCTGAAGCTTTTAAACCAATTTGTTTTACAAATATTACACAGATTTCCTAAGTGCTATCAGTTTTTATAGTTAAGAAATATGTACCCTTGAGAGTGTCATTAGGGACATATGAGGTGTAACAGTGAATGTTTAATTATTTAGAAATTTATTACATTAAAAGACACATTGCCATCAATCCTCCTCAAAATATTCTGCCTTGTTTCAAACACACTTATTCTTGCCGCTTTCCGAAGCATTTCTGATCATCCTGTTTCTTGAGTGTCTTTATCTGCACTATTGTGGCTGCTTGGATGTGCTGAATAGGTTAAAAATGTTTACCTGTCATGCTTATTTTGACTTTGGGGAAGAGTCAGAAGTCTCATGATGCTAAATCTGGTACACAAGGTGGCTGAAAACATACCGTCATGTTTTTGTAAGTCTGCCTTTTCATTGGATGGCATTCAGCAACAGCATTCGCTGTATTTTTCATCACCTCTAAAGGCACTTAGAAGACTTCATAGTTGCTTCAGAAAGTGACACAAATGATGGAATAAGTGTTTGAAGTATGAGAAAGGTTAATGGCAATGTGTCTTTGTGTGTTAAACTTTTTATTAATATTCAGCTTATATTTTGATTACCCCTCATCTGTGCAAAATGAAATCTGATCACTACAGTTCAGATACCGTGTCTGTTCACTGCAAGGCATGTGAGGGCAGGAAAACTGAGACTAACAAAATGAAGGAGGTGTAAAAAAAGTTCAGTGACACCGACAGAGTGAGCGAGTGAGAAAGTCTCACAGAAGTCTACTTTAGATTCCCAAAATAAAAGAAAAAAGAATTCAAAGAGTTGGTGGCTAAGAATTTTGGGTACTAATAATAGTCCAGCCTCTTCCAATTCAGGAAGACCAGCAGATCTGAAACAGTCCACATCTAGAATCATCATCATGAACATGGAAGAAAATACAAACAAAGACGTAGTCAAAGGAAAAGGGAGATTTTTTTATTATTTAAGAAAATCTGACATGAGCACTGCTCATTCAATTTTCAACACTTAGTAGAAGCTAGAAGACAATGAAATCACATCTTCAGACTTCTGAGCAAACAGGAAGTGTCTATTTAGAATTAAAACCCAGTGGACTTAATATTTAAGAATGAGGATGTGATGACATTTTCATCAAATCAGAAACTGAGATAGTTTACTATCACTGAGCAACAGTACAAAATTTTTGCAGGTGCATACTTTGGGACAGAGGAAAAGTTATCAGAGAAAGGTCTGTGCTTGAGGAAAGAATAATGAGCAGAGAAAATGCCAGATGTAGGTAAATGAAACACTGACTCTATGGAACAACGTTGATTGTGTCTGAAACCATCAGAAGGGTGGGATTTGAAGCTACTGTACTGCATTCCTAGAGGAACATTGGTTGTCACAGTATCTGGCAAGGGTAGGTGACGGCAAAACCGAACACTTTGCGGTACTGTACTCACTGGGATGTGGTAGTAAGGTGAAGCCACAGGTAGGGTGGATGTTAACAGGATCTAGAGTGTGGCAGGCCTGAGTACCTGGAAGGGGCGTGTCTAAAACCCTGGGCTGTAAGCTGGGCATGAAGACTGGTCGGGGGTTCAGTTTGTTGGTTTGTTTTGAGATAGGGTCTTACTGTGTAGTGCAGGCTGGCCTTGAACTTGCTTATGTAGCCCATGCTGTTCTCCAACTCATGGTGATCCTGCTGCCTCAGCCTCCCCAGTGCTGGGATTACAAGTATGCACCACCATGCCTGGCTAGGCGATTCATTATAATTGTGTTCTGCGACCCTTTCTCCAGGTCCTGCCGCCACTAAATCTGGTGCAGATGACTCAGGGGAAAGTAGAGGTGATGAAGCAGAGAGGAAAGGAACACGCTTTGGGTCCTGGGCAGGGTGTGAGAGGATGGTGCCAGCATGGGAAGCAGAAGACTCTAGTTTCCAACTCAGTAATTCTAGAAACCAGCCATGTGACCCTAGCAGGTGACTTGTTTTCTCTGAGCTGCAGATTTCTCATCTATAAATGGAGATGTTCAAATCTACCTTGATTTCTAGACTTGCTATGTGGATTAAAAGAGGCTGTGGATGATTGTAGTTTGTACAGAGTGCTGTATCGTATGTTTGTTAGTGCAAGTGTACAGGTGTTGTGGGGAGCCAACTGCAAAATATTTGAATTAAATGCCTAAGGTAGCTAAAATTCCTTTTGATAGGGCGCAAGGTGTGTACTCATCGATTATAGAGGAGAAAGAGATCTTAGACATTGCTGATTTTGAAGGTGAGAATCTGAGAACAGCAGAGATGGATTATTTCCTACCCCTCCCGACTCATTCCATAGCCCCTTCACGAGGGGCCAGATCTTCACACTTTCCCTCTGGAGTGCACTCTGCCTGAATTCGCGCCCTCGTGCAGGGGGACTGTTCAGAGAGTAACTTGTAGGCTGATGAACAGGACAGAGTTAAACAGTGCCGATGCCTGAGGTCCTGTTTCTGAGGAGTGCTAGGCTGGTACTCTGGATTAATAGCTGTTATCTGTGAATAACTGTGCGCTAGACATTTTACATGTGTAATATTTAATCCTCAATAATCCTATGAAGTGAGAACTTTTTTTTTTAACTGCCATTTTTCAGGCGAGAAATGTAAAATGATGAAATCAGTAACTTTACCCAGTACTGCTCAGATGGGTGCAGACTCAGGTCTGACACAGGCAGTGATGCCTGTCCACAATTGCCAGCTGTATGGTCCATCTCAAGCGCATTGTGTAACTTCCCTTTGCTCACATTCTTCGACTGTAAAATGGTGGTCACATGTGTAGCTGCTCTGTTCGTCTTCACAGATATTGGAGGAATGAAATGTGCAGAAACGTTTTTCATACTCTAAAGTGCTATATGAATGTGTTTATGACTATTGCTGTTAATTTTTATTAAGTGCTCTGTGAATATCCTCATCGACTATTGTCTATGTTGTTTATTGTTGTTATAATAATTATTGTTTTACCTGACTCTAAAGCTTTTCTTTTAAAGGAGCAAAACTGGCAGTGGTTTCTTTGATTAATCAGCTGCTGCTGTTTTGAGAGAGCCTTTGAATGATTTGACCTAATTTGAGGTTTCTGTCATTTGCAAAATGTCACAAGCATTCCAATCTGATGTATTTTTTAGGTCTTTCTCTTTCTAGGTCTGGGGTTCCTACCCCTAAGTTTATTTTCTAGTATAAGGAGGAACGATCTGATGTGGAAAGTCGGTGCATAAAGGTTGGACACTTGTATTTTTTAATTTGCGCACTCACAGCTTTGTTAGGCTGGTGTGTTGTCACACTGCAGGTGCCAGTGTCCGATTTAAGTGGTTACCTGAGATCACAATTATGCAGCAGTCCCAAGTCACCTTGGGCAGCTTTGGATTTCTGGTGATGCCCAAGCTTGGCGCCACCTCACAGTTTTGTGGTGGCGTCTCCCTTCCGGTGTCATCATCTCGCCCTCCTCTGTGCTGCATTGCAGGCTCTGCTTGAATCCATGGTCGATGCTGCTGAGAACCTTTGTCCCAATGTGATGAGAAAAGCCCACATTCGACAAGACTTGATTCATGCCAGCACCGAAAAGATTTCCATTCCACGTACCTTTGTTAAAAATGTCCTGTTGGAGCAGTCTGGAATTGATATCCTTAACAAAATTAGGTGGGTTTATAACATTAATAAGCCGTGGATCTGCAGTATCCATGAGTGAGTTGAGGCAGCTCTAAAGAGTATTAATGTTGGCTTTATCCGTATATTATGTGCTCAGGCATATCTAATAGGCAGGGGCTGCATATAAATATAGCTGTGCATAAACACATAGGTTTTATACATTTCCAAAATAAGAAGGTTTTATATATTTCCACATGTATGCCTGCATTGCCCAAGAGCTTAGAGTTATCGGCTCTCTTTAAGGTTTTATATTTAAGGGAGAGGGACATGTTTGTAATCCTAGTTTCTGCTTCAGATGTTTTTCTTTCTAAATCGCTAATTAAACACTAAGGCCAGTTTGCTCTCTGTCACCATGCTATTAAGAGCAAATGCAAAGGCTATAATAGACACAGAGACCCTCTAGGACCCTACCATATTTTCCTTCTGGGTTGTTTTGGTAGACCTGTGATACTGCGTATGTACTGATGATGTCTTTCTGGGGTTTACAGAGGCAGCTGTTTGAAAAATATGCCAAGACTCAAACATTTAAAAGCTGTGATCACTGACATATTTCCCTGCATTTCAACATAGAAACTCTTGGTGATCACCAGTATTCCGTGATGACTCGGCTAATTCTTACTCTGTTTCTTAGTTAAAGATTCAGATGAGTGAAATTTCAAGAACAGTTTTAATTTCTCTTTTAACTATTTCTGAATATTGATAGGACTGTTTGGATGTAGCAAAAATAGCTCCTGTCAGGAGAGTAGGAATAGTGCTAACACAGATTGATGGAGGTAAATGGCAACCTGCAAGAAACACGAGACACCAAAATAGCATAAACCAAAACATAAAATCATTGCTTTTATCGAAGGGTGGCATATTGAAGGTGACATATCGAGGGTGATAATGGACAGTGACAGCCTTAAAACTAGGTTATAGCACCTTGAGGATTTAGGGTTTCTGCAGGAGCTGTACAGTCTCAAGCCTAAGATGCAGCTCTTGGATTTTGTTGTTTGTGGTTTTAATTAAGTTCTTACAACCTGCACAGCTGAATTGTTGGCAGCTGGAAGAACTTTAGAAATTAAAAAGATTGTCAAAGAATGTATAGTATCCCATATATTAGTTATTTTATGAAATATTCCATCACTTATGATGGATGTTTGCATTTTTTCATTGAAAATGAACAGAGTATTATATATTTAAAACAAAATACATTTAAAACATTAAATATTAACTCTCCTTTAAATATTAAGGTAAACAATGTATTGACCACTTTTCTTTCCTAATAGTGGGTTCAGCCACCACCAGATCATACTCTTGATGTCTTTACTGGAGTATCAGATTCTGTCACATATGGTCATTTCGGAAATGGACAAATTCCAAAAGTTTCCCGTGAGACTAGAACTCTTCATATCAGTTAATCAACTTTATGTACATTGGCTTGCCGGTTGGTTTTTTATAACACACTAACCTGAGCATGATAGGTTGAAAGGACCAACGCACATATGTATGTATGTACATCATACTTATAGGCACTTGGGCACACTCAGGAAGAAGTGACTGCATTCCTGTGGCAGTTTTGCATACTGAAAGCTCAATCCAAAAGAAAGTGTAGCACTCAGTAGCAAAATAATGGAACAGTTTGAATAATGGAACGTTCAAAATAATTGCATTTTTAAGCTTCTTTCTTTCGGTGCTGTGATTTGACATAGATAGACCACTCCTTTCCACCTTGAGAGGAAGGGAGAGACAGAGAGATACAAACTGCTGAGCTGAGAGTGGTATGAGGACAGTAATTCCCAAGCATGCCTTAAAAGAATCAGAGGCAAACTTCCCAGGCACCTCTGGAAAGTTGGAGTGAGACTCAATAATCTATTTTTAAAATGAGACCCAGGTGAATCTTGCCCCTGGACACCTTTGGGGCATAATGAAATATTAGATAAGCCAAAGAACTAATGAGCTCTTGTTTCATAAACAGGAATTAAAGAAACCTCCTTTTATCTTTAGCCCAGGCACATTTTTAGTATAGGAATCAAAGAACTGGTATCTCTGTTCTTCTGCCTTAGTTCCAAAAGTTCCCCAGGCAGAAAAATCTCAATGCAAAAATTAGCCTTTAAATTAGAAAAAGATTTTCCCTGTTAACACAAATGTATTTTCAAACTTAGCTTTAGGATTAAGTAATTTTATTTTGATAAGTCCTTTACCAGCTGTGAAAGCATAAAAATTGTTGACCTCAAAAGCAGGCTGAACTTTTGAGACAATGTCAAAATGTGGATTTGTGTCCCTAGCATGTTGACCTTTAGATGCATTTTGCATTTAGGACGACTGTGTAGTAAAATGGTGTTGTCCACCCTACAGACACACATGGAAGCTGAATTCTTGCAAAAACCACACTGTTAAAACGCTAAATATCAGCCATCTGATAGAAACCTTAGTGGCTGGATCTGTTTGTAAAAACTGCAAACCACTTTCTGTTACCTGGGTGCTATTAGAGGGAGCTCAAGCAGACGGAACCAGAACTGAACATTTTAGTAACTTCTGTTCAGAAAACATCAGAGCAGACTACATTTGCAATTTTTTACTGCAAGATGGATAAGCAGGAACTGTTTATATAGCTCAGCAGCCCAAGTACCTGCCTGGCAAGTGCAAGGTCCTGAGTTCGATTCCCAGCACCCCCCCCCCCACAAAAAAATTCTTAAAAAAAAGATGGATAAGCAATCCCAGCACCTTGGGAAGCTGAGACTGGGCAATTGTAAGTTTAAAGCCAGTCTGGACACTTTAGATACTTAGCAAGACCTTGTATTGACGGGGGGCGGGGGAAGGAAGAAAGGGGGGAAGGAAAAGAAAGGTCTGAAGGTGCAGCTCAGTGCAAAGGCCCTGGGTTCAGTCCCTAGTACTGTATTGAGAAAAAGTAAAAGTGAAAGCATAAGCAGTATAATATGGTGCTAATACCGCACCATGAGATTGGTGTAGTTTTCTAAAAGAGTGGGGGATGTGTGTATTAAACTAAGACTTAGCAACCAGGCTAGACTTGCTTAATCCATTCCAGCCCAGGATTGTTTCCATTTCTGTGAATGGGTGAACTGTACCTTGCCACATGGTATAGGTGTTTCCCATTAAATTTATCTTTATCCAGATGTTTTTCATTTCTAGCATTAAATCTTGAGCTTTGGAACTACAGAGGCAGATTGAAATTGGTAAAAAGAATCTATTACCTGTGTGTTTATGGCGGTGTTTAAGGCTTATTTTTGGAAGTATTTAGCCTTGTTCAGGCAGTCTAATTTCCGTTTTCAAAGAAGCAGATTCATGGTTGACCCTATCTCCATAGCGTCCAGGGTGAGTGACTTTTCTCCCCTTGCACAAATTCCAACACTGCTCTGTCCTTGTGGTTTTCACACAGCGAAGTGAAGCTGACGGTGGCCTCCTTCCTGTCTGATCGGATTGTGGACGAGATCCTGGACGCACTCTCACACTGCCACCATAAGCTGGTGAGTGCCGCACCCATCTTGAGCAAGGCCTCCAGTTTTGGCTGCACTGTGACACAGGGTGGCCTTCTGATGGGGGTGTGGTTTGCATTCTGCATTTCATCCCTTTGCAGCTGCATGGGTTAAGGTTCTGGTTTTTCTTTCTTCCTCTTCTCTGTTGCTTCCAGCCATACATGTTCAGATTTCAGATTTCAGCTGCATGGGTTAAGGTTCTGGTCTTTCTTTCTTCCTCTTCTCTGTTGCTTCCAGCCATGCATGTTCAGATTTCTCCAGAGGGAATGACAGGGAAGCAGAAGTAGCTGTCCCCAGAGATCTCACTCACTAATACTGCAGGCCTAAAGTTGTGGTAAGCAGTGAGGTTGAGACTGGGGTCTAAAAATTAAAATTTTAGTTTAATTTATTGATGCTCACTTTGTTGCTCTGCCACAATTATTTTGTAATGCACTAGAGGGAATTGAAATATTTGGAGTTCAGAGAAAGTACCAGAGGCAAATGGGCATAACGTAGTGATTGATGGCTGCTGGCTGCCCAGCAGGTGCCTCTGATAGAACCAAGGAGAAACAGTAACGGTCCCTCATCTATAGACTGGCCCTGTACTAAGGTGTAGGGGAACTTCCAATATCAGTACAGATCAAAAATAGAAGATACGTATTTCTTGAAGTTGAAAGTGTGCTCCAAGGCATAGATGGTTTTAAAACTGGCTCTATCTCATGTCTCAAAAATGTTACCATGCATGTCACTCTAGAGAAAAAATTTCTGATTTACTGTAGGATTAACAGGCCCAGTTTTAAGGCGTTGGATTTTGCGCAGTAAAAGAGAATATAAAGGGAGAGGGACATCTAGAAGCAGACAAATGAGAAAAGTGTGTAACACTGTCTTGTAAACTGTAAACCAGTCACGACCACTCACGAGTTGAGGATCCAACAGGAGGCAATGAGAAAACTCCTAGAACAATTAGGCATGCAACAATAGCCAAACACACATTATTTTTCTAAAATTTTGTTCATTGTATTTAATCTGTATATCATTTTGTGCCAGTTTTAGAATACATAGAAGACTGGTCTGTTATATGCTAAAGTTGAAGAAGCTCTACTCTTTAATCCTGGCACAGTTGAGAGTTGCATCCTTCTTTGGAACTCCCACCTCAGACTCCTCTTTTTACAAAATAAGCACAAACAAAATCAGTGCACCACTCTTATTAGAAACATTTTTAAATTGATAACCCACAGGAACTACCTCAGAACCCTCCCTTAGAGACACCAGTACAGGGTGTTTGATCAGTGAGACTGCATGTAAAAATTACACAAAAAGTTTGACTTCCTCACCTTTTACATTTGTCCTTCACTGAAGAACTTACTCAGGAAGCACTGATACATTCTTTTATACATGAAAAGGAATTGTGTGTGAATACGCTCTTCTATTGTTTGGAACTTCATTTTCATACAAATATATTAGTTTGAATTTATAATAAGAGATTAGATATTATATGAAATGGTGTCTTCAAAGTGAAACTTTTTTTTGCAATTCAGACATCATTTTTTTTTATCTTTTTAGAAGCATTATCAAAGCTGCCACAGACTGTACAACTGCTCCTCATTGTTTCAAAAGAATTAAGTCATAGTTTCTGGTGTAAAATCAGCCCAACACTGGAGATTTTCCATTTCAGCCCAGTTCATTCTACCTCTCACCATTTAACTTTTTTGTTTACCTAAAACATAACATTGGCTATAGTAAATCATATCAAATGTGCTATTCCTCGCCTGAAAATAATGATAGCTAACAGTCATTCAATTTTTTTAGCGGGCTGGGGATTTAGCTCAGCGGCACAGCGCCTGCTTGGCAAGTGCAAGGTTGTGAGCTCGATTCCCAGTACCGGAAAAACAAAAAAAAACAAAAAAAATAAAAAAATTTAAAAAAATAATAAATTTTTTTAGTAATTTCTTTGCTTTCATTCTTTTAAAATAATAAAAGCTGGAATCATTTTATTTCCCTCACTAGCTAACTTTTTAAAGCACTAGATATAGAAAGATTCTTTCAAATAGAATGAATAAAGAGAACACTGCTTATTTTATTCTAGACTAATCTCCTCACTGTTGAAGGGAGGTTTGTAATTTCTCTTAAGCTTACAAAGAGAGATAATAAAAGAGGCCAGCTGCTGTGTTGGGGATTCCTGAGTGGCTGCTGACTGCTTGCCTAGGCGCCATCTTGGAAAGGACATCTTCAGGAGCAGCCTGCCAGCTCGGCCCTGACTCCTTGCTTTATTTCTTCTGTGGCATCTTGATCCTCTAGGCTGAGCATTTCAGCAGACGTGGCAAGACCCTTCCTCAGCAAGACTCCTTGGACATCGAACTGGCTGAGGAGAAGCCAGCAAAGCGCTCTCTCATCACCATGGAGGAGTTGACGGAAGTAGAGCGTTTGGAAGACCTGGATACTTGTATGGTAAGATAAGGCCTTTGGTGGCACCAGTGTGCCATCCACTGCACTGTGCCATTGTGTTTTGAAACAACTTACCCCTCTGAAATCAGACCAAATAAAACTATTTCCTGCAGATAATTCTTTCAGAATCTTGTGCTGAGGCAGCTAAGTGTGACTCTAGGCGGTCACATTTGCACAACCCTCTAAGGCCTAAAGCCTTTGTGGGAAGGAAAAAAAAAATTTAAAAATACAGTATATAACTTTTAAAGATCCTTAGTGACAGGAAAAATATCCTGAAATGAGACTATAAATCAGCCATTATAATATATGTAAGAGTTTTCCTCAAGTATATCGGGTGACCATCTCTTTGTTGAATCTATCAGTTTTTCCTCCTTTGTTACAATTTCTTGGCAGACCTTTAAATTTGAATTTCCTGTTTAGATGAGGTTCTTTTTCATTCACCTCATTTGATGTGCTTGTGACATTGGAATCTACAGTATGGTTTTCCCTGACCTTGGGCCTTCATCCCTTACTCATTTGCTAACTCTCATGTGGTACATCCATCTAGCCAGAAAACCAGAGCATTTCCATAGCTTTTTCCTCTAAGGAGAATTTTACCTCAATCCTTTTAAAATGTACATTATATGTATTGCCAGTTCTCACTTTACCATCAGAAAAGCAGTGTGTGTCTTTTTCATCCTCTGTTCAATATGTTTATGTTTGACCAAAATATTCACTTTTTTGTAATTCTTTATGACCTAAAAGAGCAGTGGTGAAAATCAGTTTGGGTTACTTATCTGCCCAAATATTTCTCCAATGGCTTCTGACTTTTGGAATTCTTACATGCAGCCATTGACATGGCCAGTACTATTTTTCCAGCCTGAAAGTGAATGTAATGCATTAAGAAGTTTCCTAATTTATAAATCACTGTTAACCATTTTCTTAAACCCTGTGAATAAAATACTCTAGTGCTGTTCATGCAAAGCCCTGGCATATCCAAGGAGAATAGCAAAGAAAGCCTAAAATATCATCCAACATTTCAAGTAACATTCTAACATCTCTAGAAAAAGCTGAATAATAATTTTCTACATGACTCTATAAATCAACAAATACATTTGATCTGTAGTGGAGGGCTTTAAAAACTTGTTTGTCGAGACAGTGTAAAGTGTGTGTTGAATAAAGATTTTAAATTTCTTACATTTTTGAAGCATTGGTGAGTATGTTGTCACAGGGAGCTGTGAGATGACCCTTGCAAAAATATCATTAATAAGAAATAGATCTGAAGTATAAATTTTAAATTACCTCTATGTTATGTTTCTTGCCAGAACCATGTGGTATCATGTGAGTTGGAAAGGGTTAAAGGAAACGTGAGTGAATACTAGGTTTTGCCACGCTTATAGTGGCGTGGTTTGGGGTGAGAAGTGGAGATGTGAAAGGCTTGCTGAGCTATGGCATCTTGGCTTGAAGATTTGCTTGTGAGTAGTTTTGCTTGTTTGCTTGATTGGATTTTGCTTTGCAAGAGGGAAGGGGAGGTGTTGATTCTGTATAAGGAAAGCTGGTGGGATCCCAGTGGAGGGGAGGAATTCCTTTTACATAGAGGTGCAGGGCCTGGTCAGAACCAAGCTGGGTGCATCTGAACAGAGTAGCTTTCATTTTGCAAAGATGCTCGTGGTATTATAAAGGCACAAGCAGAGGCAGACCCTTTGGCGGGCCTCCGAGACAGCTCAGGTCAGGAAGGTGGCTGTGCTGTGGCACAGGTGTTCAGGCGATGGCAGGGAGGACCGTTGCTGAGAGGTGCACCTGCTGATATCCAGGGAGTCACGAATGTTGAGTCAGTGACATGATCAAGACAGAGTCCTCCATAAAACAACAACAACAACAGCAGATTTTGGGGTTTTTCTGGAGGGGTACCAGGAATGGAACTCAGGACCTTGCAATTGCCAGGCAGGCACTTATGCTGCTGAGCTATATCCCTGGCCCCAACAACAACAAATTCTTAGCGCAGAATTTTTGTTATGAATATAGAATTTTTTTCCTAATTTTTTTCTTTAAGCATTGTGCTAACTCTGCTATTAAGTTGTCATGTAGTAAAAATGCAGTTAAATTTCCTATTAGTTTATTGAAAAATTTTTTTTGTATAAAAGGTGTTGGGTAGATTTTGCACTGTAATAATTTCCTGTATATTCAGCCCATCAGCTCTAAGCCACCAAAGATGGTACCATTTCTGCAGCCACTACCTTAAGCCTGGGCATCCGTCTCTAGAAGGAAATCTGTTCTTTGAGCCTTCAGCACCTTATTCTAAACTAATGATACAAGCTCGCAGCTAATTTAGAAGAGGTAGAGCCTTAGATGGAGGCTTTTAAAAGAACCTGCCCTGCCACTTGTCATAATCAAACTAGCAAATCATTACTGTTTCTCTGTGACATCTACTACCAAATATTTCAAGTTCGCCGTCCGAATTTCAAAGAGGGAGGCATTTGGAATGGTTTTCTAAATAAAAATGTACATTTTCCTTAGAAACATTTCTATCTTAAGTGATCCAGGAAGTTAGGATGCGGGATTATTATGTAGAAAATTAGCAGAATCATGAGTTCCTAAGCACGTGTGACCTTTCCCACTTGTAATTCAAAGTCCCTGACAGGTAGAAATTGTGCCACAGATGGAACTAGAAAATAAGTGAGTGTGATTGCTTTGGGAAATGCTGTACTTTCACTGTTACCTATAATACTTGCTTGTTGCCCAAAGAACTTGCCTCAGGCAGCCCATAGCAAGTCCAACACATCACCAACCTTTTGTTTACTGATTGAAGGACTGAACCTGTCACTTTTTTGTCTGGAATTTTCATGATATCTTCTAAATCTACTTTTGAACACTGCTTTAGCAAACTTAGTAAAACATTTGGGCCCCTCTTTTTTCCCTGTGCTTGGATATTTAATCTTCCATTTCAGTGTTTACTCTCTTAAAGAACCAATAGTTATAATTGCACTTGGGAAGGTTTATGGACATTAAGTTAGGTGTAGACATTTATATTAATTGGGTTTAAGGATTACCTTCCATGACGTGGAAACAGTAATCCATATGATTGATTTCTTTGTAAGAAATTCAATATTTGGTCAGCAACTATTAAATTTATGTCCTAAGCAAGGGCAGAAGCATGAATGGCTGAGAGACTCCCTGGGGCCTATGCTTCCAATCCACCTTAATTTCAGAAAGTTCAAACAAAAGAATGTTCTTTTGAAATAGTGTTAAAAAGGGGAATCATTAAAAACATTGTCTCCAACCAGATAATTTTTTTTTAAGCTAGAAAACAACTAAAAGCTAATGTGGCTCACCCAGGGAGAAATGGTAAGAGAGGAGGGGATGAGAACTCTTAAAATAATGGGAGAAGTTGTTTCCGTACACAATCCACTTTTCCTGATTCCAAGAGATTTTGACATCATTTTAATTCCAGAACAGAAACACAGATGGTTTAATGTCTTATGGTTCATATAGTTAACATTTACATAGTAGCTATGGCACGTCAGATATGTCATGACAGTTAACTGGTGAAATCCTCATAACAGGCTATGACTAGTTCTTATCAGTATCTGTTTAACAAAGAAAGAAAGAGAGATGGAGAAAAGTTAACTTGGCCAGGTTACATTAACCCAACGTTAACTCAATGCGGGTCATGTGCCTAAGCCGCCTGCTGTAGTCAGTATATGGATTTCATGTGTGGTGTGTATCTTACAAGCAGAATTAAATTTGCATTGGATTTATTAGGCTGCATTGATTTCTGTAAAATAGCTGCTTGCTAATTGCAAATGAAGGCAACGTATGAGCAGCTGCACCGGTGAAAGGTGTAGAGCTACATAACCCAATGGAAACTGCAGTTTTAAACATTATCAGAGACATGTGTCAAAAATCTGTATCTGTTGTTGGAAATGAATTTGCCTGCTTGTGGCTAACCTGGGACATTCTGTGCCTGTCCATGTGTTATTTCTCTGGTGACAATAATTAATTAACTTTCTGTGTACTGCTTACCATTCCAACATGCAGGCCTTGTATGTCATGCCAAAATTTATATTCCTTAGAATCCTCACTGTCCATAGACCATCTGTTCTTTTCCTGCAGTTGTGTGTCTCTGGACAGCAGAATTCCAAACTCTCTTTCAACTTTGGTTCCCCCTAGCCCTTGGGTGTATTGAAAGGTGCACTTCTTGTGCTAGATTACTTTTTAAAAATATTTAATTTGTCACCATATAGAGAATATTCTACTCAGTTTTAAAAAAAAATAACAGAAGTTGGAGCTTTAGGTAGTGTTGCCCAGCAAGTGAAGAGCCAGTATCTGCCCCTTAGGCACAGCTACTTCACTAATTGTATGTAATTCTTTCAATTATTCTAAAGAGTGTCATACCAGTTTTAAATCAAAAGATACTCATGCAGAAGAGCAGCTCATCTGCTTACTGCTGTTTCCTAAGAAAAGAATTTTAAAAGGCTTGAATTATTATGGAATACATCTTTGTGAATCCTGTCTGCCGTGATAAAACAGCAATTATTTTCTCTTAACAAATTCAAATTTCAATGTATAATTTTTAGGCTTTTTAATATAGTCTGAAATTTAGCAAAAGTTCTATTTGACTTGGTCAAAATATTATTTTTTAAACCAGTAAACAAATTGCCTCATTTTCTGATACCAACAGTTATTAATTGGACAAATTTGTTAACAGTTCTGCCCAGTACAGGCCTGGCTTAAAATTAGCTGCACAACCTGTGCAGAAGGTTGTTTAAATTATAATTGTTTGTTCCTTCATATAATTTAGTTCAGCAATGTCCATTTCTTATTAATATCACTTTAGAAAATGGAGGTACAACCTCTTTACTACTAGAAAGCAACCTACGAAAACTCTGTAGTTTCAAATTGCAAACCTCAGAGTTATAATACATTTTGTGAGTCTGTGAAGCACACTGTACGTTCCTCAAGTTTCCAAGACTTTTGTGACAGTCCCTACAGAAATGCCAGGGGCACACTCCACAGCCCTGGAGAGCTCATCTGTTTCCCCCAGGATCCAGTGGCACCTTTATCTTTTACTTTTAAACTGGTGTGACCACCACAGGCAGCGGTCTGCCCTTTGGTGTGGTGTTGACTGTCCTCAGAAGCCTCCCCCAGAGACAAATGAGGCCCAGGGAAAGCCTCTGTCTTCTCTTTTCAAGCAGCAAAGACTACCTTACCTCCCAGCTTTAGTGCTTGCAGGAGGAGCCAGACTGGCAAGGAAGAGGACAGGGAGGACTGGTGAATCCCATCCCTAACACACCTGACAGCACTGACCAACTGTGCCGCGTGAGGGCACCCAAAACCAGAGTCCAAGTTGGGCGTCTGACTTGTTGCCTGAAGCGGGAGATCTTAAGAGCTTAATTTTGACCTGTAATACTAATTGCAGGAGATAATTTTGATCTTCTCTCATAAGCTAAATTAAACAGATGACATTGATACCCTAAATGTCTTTAAAATCGAAATCATTGAATTGATTGTCTCTGCGTGCCTCATGACGCAGGAGTATATGCTTAGAGAGAAAACAATTTTAGTGAAATCCGAACTAGTTAGGTTCATTTCCCACAACCACACACACGAGTGCAGCGCATAGGACAGGAGTGAAATAAATGCTCTGAGCTCAGCCTCTCTTTTCAGCCTGTAGATACCTCATGTTTTCAGTGCACTACAGAGGCCTTTTCTTCTCCAGCTTCCTCTTCTGTCATCTCTCCCTTAGTGCTTCTTGACAGTTGAGATTGAAGACCAAGGCCCTACTGGATGAAAGATTTCCTATTAATTTTGGAGTTAAGCAATACTAAAATGGGGAGAAACATTATCTTTAGATACTACAGATGTTCGTATGCATGTGTGTGTGTGTGTGTGTGTGTGTGTGTGTGTGTGTGGCATGAGAGAGGGGGAAGGAACAGAGGAAATAGGAAGTCCTCCAGCAGGATTTTTGTACATTGGTGACAGAGGAGGAAAAGCCTGGAAGAAGCTGGCCTGAGCCAAGATGCAGCCCAGCCTTTCATCCGTTCAACATACGCTTACTGTCTATCCATGTATACCACCTATGCTTGGCTTCTCACCGGAGCGGAAGGAGAATGAGTCAATATGTTACCCACCGAGGGAGCCATTTTACAGGGCACCAGTGGCAGAGCCAGTTCTGGTGGGCCCCAGGATGGCCACTCATGGGATTCCCATGCATGGACTTGCTTAAGTGTTGTAAGGTGTGAGTCCACCACTATAATGAAGTCATCAAGAAAGGTTTGTGTTCACAGAGGATCCATCTTTCAAAGCACTGGTCACAACCCATTACTGAGTCTTTTTTGTGTGTGTGCTTTAAATAATTTATTTAACTGAAATGGACTTCCATTTATTTAACTGCAGTGACTTCCATTTATTTTGCTACATCTTTTCTCCCTGGTGATTTACAGGATCTTCAAGCCGATATAAATATTCCATAAATATTTGGCCATCTGGCTATACTGCTACACAATACCTTAGTAATATCTTTCTGCAAGAAAAACACTGAAAAGTAGAGACCTGACACAAATAACTAGGTGGGATGAAAATCTGCTCCAAATATTTGTTTCTGAGGTAAACGCACCAAGCACCTGTCAGTTAAGAAAACCATCCTTATAACACAGGATGATTTTTTTATGTTTAAGTAGAGCCTAGACCACCTAGAGGCAATTAGGTACTGAATGGCAGAGCTCCATCCCCAGCTTATGCCATGAATTCATAGGGATAGGTTCCAGCACTCAGGCTCCTTCCCACTGGTCCTCACACAGTGCGCTTCTCGGGGCGGAGGAGACTGGCACTTCAGTTGAATCCAGGTACCTTTCTCTTTGCCTTCCTTCTTTTTCTGATCATTTTCCTTGACACATTTCAGGAAGCTGTCTCAACTCTTTGAATGTTTTTTTTTTTTTTTTTGGTTTTTCTCCGGTACTGGGAACCGAACTCACGACCTTGCGCTTGCTAGGCAGGCGCTTTTGCCGCTGAGCTAAATCCCCAGCCCCCTCTTTGAATGTTTAATATGCTCAATACGCACATTAATCCTCTTGGCAGGTATCTTGCCCTTAATTTGTTTGTCTACAACAATGCCAACAGCATGCTGGGTAACACTGTAGACTCTTCCTGTTTTGCCGTGGTAACATTTGTGTGGTGTTCCTTTTTGCACAGTACCCATTCCCTTGATGTCTACAATATCACCCTTTTTGTATATTCACATATATGTGGCCAAAGGAACAACCCCATGTTTTCTAAAAGGCCTAGAGAACATATACCAGATTCCTCTCCTCTTTCCCTTTGTGTTCGTCATTTTGGCAAATTACTGGAAGATGGCGGTTCCAGCCAAAAGGCCCATTACTGAGTCTTGATATCAGTGTAGTAGCTGTAACCAGGATTTAAGAACAAAGATTGATCTGAAATAAAATATTGGGTTATACCACATTTTTTCAGTTATACGTACATGTATGTATAAATTGAAGTGTGACATACAGTATAGTTCTTATGATGGGACACAGTTTAAACATTTGAGAAACTCATGCTTAGTAAATACCCACTATTTTAACCTTCCCAAAGTACCAGGCACACAGTAGCTCCTTGCGTTGACTGAACGCTTTGCAGGAAAGCCCAGGATGATCCTGAGCAGGGATTCTGGGATAGGAGACTACTGGGACCCTGGAGAGTTGCCACTAAATAGACTTCTCATTTCTCTTGTTTTGTATCCCCAAAAACTGCATTTCCTGAGGTTGCTTTTTGTGTTATGTCTATGATCTGCTCTAAAGGTCACTTGAACAAATGTTGCTATACAGTTTATTATAGGTGCAACTTACACTACCTACACCACTGCTGCAGCCACTGTTGGGGTGCTGTTCGTTTATCTCAAAATGCCATCATTACAAATACATACAGAAGAAGTTGCAGGTCTTCACCAGAATGGGTGGGAACTGAGCTGTTTGCCCTCTATGCCATAGATACAGAATAGGACTTGTACCTAACTATGGTTTTGCCAGTTGAACAGCTTAGTGCTGAATGTATACTCGACCTGTAAGACTGGTCAGGGCCAGTAGTATGTTTTATTTTCAGCTGGAAGTCTGGATCCATTTTGCCCCCCTTCATTATTGTAATTTACTCATTTAAAAAAAGTCTTACTGGTCTATACAAGCCCTAGGTCATTTATGGATCAAAATGGTTATTCCTTGTAAAATGAAAAATCAGACGTGGTGGGAGGAGCTATGTGGTGGAAGGGAGGTTGCTCCTGAAGGACAGTGTCGGTGTCATTGTGGAATGCTTCCGGGAGGAAGATTCTAAGCATCATGCTCGGCACATAGTACTGGCCTTAGGAATGGGTGTGCAGTGTTTGGAAGAGAACTTAGCTGGGAGGAAGATGAGCAACTAAACAGCAGAGAGAGCAGCACACACAGAGGCCTGACATGCGGGGTGCACATGGCCCTGGGATGAACAGTTCTGGTATTCTGACATCACAGGAGGAATGGGGAAGGAGAAGTTGGGTGAGGAGGCTGGAAAAAGCAGTGTGTGTCACTCGTGCCTCAGAGGTCTCACCGAAGAGTTTGCCGGCTTATTGGGGGTGATTTATTTTAAGGCCATTGGAGGCAAGGATGCCAGAAGGAGGGGCAGGCTGACAGAGGTGCTCAAATGAAAATGAGGTGCTGGAGCAGCCCAGCTAGCTATCCAGCAGGGAGCTGTAGTCGTGGCTGTGTGCCTTGGTGAGAGGGCTAAACTGATCGCTACCTCTGCCTCCTCTAGAGAGCTACAGTCTGGCTGTGCCCATCAGCTGGCCTTTATTGATATGACTGACTGTGGGCTCCTTAGTGTTGTAACACTGTCCTTTATATTCATGACACTTACCTTCACTTACCTTGAGCTATAAGTCTACATAGTCAACGTCCACGTGACAGCTCCGATTAACTGTCCAACAAGTATCTCATGCTCAGTACACCAGGTGGAAATGAGTTCCCTCCTCCCCCGTTTCTAAGGCTTCCACATCTGGCTATACAGTACTACCTCTAGTGTACACTTCTGTCTCCAACTTTCCAGCCAGCCTCCATCTGCCCTCTGCCTTTCTGTCCTGTCTGCTGCTGTCCCCAGCCCGGCCCCCTTTGGTTCCTGCCTGGGCACCTGAAGCAGACACGTAACTCAGGCTCCTGCCTCTGCAGACAGCCGTCCCAGCTCAGAGCCACAGGTGCTTTCTCCAGGGGAAACTGCATCCAGTGTAAGATGCCAGGTGCCCTGCTGGCTTTCACAGTACCCACATCAAATGTAGCTGCCTCTTGTGGTCCTGCACAGTGTGTCCCTGCCCTCCTCATTCTCTTGTTCCAAGACCTGGTCCCCTCTCTGTTCCCTTCCCTCATCCATCGTGGCCACTTCCCATTTCCCTGGCAGAAGTCCTGGCTCCCAGCTCAGCTACTGTTCCCTCTGCTGGGAGCACTCCTCCCCGACCATCCTGTGGCTGTCTTCACACTGTTTGGGTCTTGGTTCATGTCTTTTCCAAAGTTTCCCTTGATCTTATTAGCCAGTGATGTCTTCTGGTCACACTATCATACTATTCTATCTTCTCAGCACTTGTCGGGACCTAAAACAAACTTATATATGACTTTAGGTACTTTTATTGTCCACTTTCCATGCTGGATATATGCATGTTTATGTATGTTGTACTGGGCCTTATACATGTGACATCCCCAAGCCCATACGCCAAGCTTCTGGAAGTACTTTATTCTGTTGTCCGTATAGCTCCAGTGTCTAGATTAGTGCCAGGCACATAATAATTGTTCATTAAATTTTATGTAATGTCTAGCTTTGCATTGTAGTTAGTTGCATGGCTCCCATTTCTTTAGAGTCTTTGTTCTGGAGAGGACAGGAGTGATGTCTTACTGATTTCTCTATAGCAAATGCAATTAAATATCAGTAACAGCAGATTTCTCTGGAACTCTAGAAAATAATGCTTTGCATTAAAGAGTTCTTATCTTTCCATTTAAGAGGGGTAGTTAGCAAGAGCATTCTAGATACCAAGCTGTCAGCAAAGTACACAGGAAAAGATTAAAACCAGACCCCTTGTGACCAGTGATCCATCACAGCAGTGGTGCGTGGCAGGTGTAGTAACCTTGAGAATCCCTGAGATAAAGAGGAGCCACAGTTGGGGGCACAATTCCTAGTGATCTGACTTCCAAACCCATTTCCTGTCTGCTGAATTCCCAGTCTTCAGGCTGGCCTGGATTACCAGAAGTTTGGAAACGGAAGAGGCTTTGTTCTGAGACTTCACATTGAGTGCTTGGTGGTTGATGTCCATCACCCAGGCCGATTCTGGGCTTACAGGTTTGCTTTTGCTCTTGCACCAATGGGTTGGGTGCAGAGGTCAAATTTATGGTAGCAAATCCACATTTCTTCCAGTGTAGGGCAAGCAGTGGCTGGGGTGGTAGGCACCTGAACTGGTAGAACAAGCGGCGGGAAGACCAGGGTTGAGGGCTTGGCCTCTGCCAGCTGCCCACACCTCTGTGGTTCTTTCAGACTCAGTCTCTGGTTAATCAGCTTGTCCTGCTCACCCTGAGTTTCAAATTGATCAGTGTCCTTCTTGTCTGATAGAATCTGAGGATTACCCAAATATCTCCACAGAGTAAAGACTTAGGAGGGGTGGAATTGCTTAAGCTGGAATTAGAGAACAACAAAGTAGCCTGAAGTGTAGGTGGATGGCGAAAGGGAACAACTCCACCTTGTAGTTTTGACCGACTGCGTAGGTCAGACTGGATAAATTTAAGTAATTCTCTGTGAAGCATCTCTAATTATTCTAGTTATGGCTTAGAAAAACTAATGGGTTTGAAGAAATTTAACCTTGAGTCTTTAGCTTGCATGTAGAAATGCAGAGTGACATTGGGCTGTGTGTCCAAATTCCCATTTTTCCAAATGCCTCCAGAGGAGAGGGAGCCGCTGTCACTGCCTAGAGGTCCACTGAGGATCTTCTCTCTCTAAGAACTGAGAGCAAACCTCCATGACAAACCACCCCTTGACAAAATCAATGCCTGACATAAATGGTTGTTAGCTTTGGCCTTTGATGTGTATGCTGAAGAAAAATCATACTGACTTTCTCACTAAAGTCACACTTGCAAACTAAACTAAAAAATTATTTCCAAGTTCCAGATTTAACTGCAAGGAACACACACACACACACACACACACACACACACGTACACACGTCTAGATTATGTAACCTTGTATACATTTATTTATTGGATGGATGTCTTCTGCCTTATTTGAGAAACTATTATGGATGGAAAATTTAATAATTAACAGAACAGTAATTAAAAGGAAAAGCGAGATAAAGTTACAGGAAAAGCTGAGAGTTATAACAATAGATTTAAGGATCAGTTTCTATACTGCAATCTTGTGGTATTCAGCCCCACTTTAGGTCCTAGCTTTGCAAGATGTAGACTTTAAGATCTGATTATCAAAATTGAGGCATGAGATCATTGTTCCTGCATAGACCAGAACCCTATCGAAGCTGGGACGGGGTGGGCTGTATAATCCAAGGTGGACTTTGCCTTTGGAAAGTTCATCAAGTCCACTTCACTCCATGACCAAATGCCACACTCAGCTGTGCATGGCCAGAAAGGCTTTTCCTTGTAGAAGGTCCTGGTACATCCTCTATTAATGACATAACAAAATATCATGATTCCTGTTATGGACATGTGGCCTCTGCTTCCCAGGTGACTGAGTGATGGGCCACCTGTATGCAGTTATTTAATATTAAAGCTAATTTTGGCAAGTATTGGTAGAAGATTCATGTGAAATTTTTTAGTTAATATGAGGTCAGGACAACAGTAAGAAACTGCATCCACAGACACTGAAAATCAGTTGTTTTGCTTTAATATAAAATAACACCATAGTGGCATATAAAGGATAGGTTCAATGGAAAATTTACCTAATTTTTCACCATAGCTTGGGTGTGAATCATTAATTTATTTCAAAGCAATATCAAAGCCAATAAAAAAGTGAGAAATGACAAAGAATATTACATTGCTTTTGACAGATTCAGGTGAAGTAGATTATGATAATCACATAGCTGTCAAAATCTATAATTTAGAGTGGGGTGTGTTGAAAATCCTCCCTTTGAGAACTTATTTAGAAGGACATTAATTAAAAGGAGTAAGAGTGAACACAGTAAAGATCTTGGTTCCCAAGACAGGGCAGTTTTCACAGAGTTTGGGTGGGAAACCATCTTTACCCAAAGCTTTATTTAAGGCTGAAGAGTCAGGAAATGGGGATTGTAGGACCCAATCTCAGAAAAGCTTAATGAGATTTGAGCTCCTTTCTCTGCATCAATAAATCAGCAAGTGCCAGACCTCCTGGTGACTGAATAGCTACTGATTCCCCTTAGCCAGAATCCCAGGTCAGCAGGCCCTCAAACCACCCTCCGTTCCCATTACCTGGCTCCACTACAGCCTGCTTTACTGAAGTTGTTAAAGCAGATTGTCATTGGCTTTGATCTATTTTCTGCTGGTGGTATTGCTAGTGTCGTAAACTATTAGTTTTTGTCATCTGTAGAAGTAGAATTCTATGGAGAGAGCAAGTGTGTTATGTTAAACATTTTAGGCCAGTTTTGTTTCTTGATCTTGGTGTCACCACACCATAATGCTTATCCTCGAGAGCGTTTAAGTCTTCTCCTCACCTCTTCCTTCTTGACTTCCATGGTAAATGGATTGTTCAAAATATCCGGATTTAACATGTCTTTCTCTGCTGAGCGTGGTGGTGCATGCCCATAATCCCAGCACTCGGGAGGGTGAGGCAGGAGGATCGTTATGAGTTTGAGACCAGCCTGAGCTACAAAGTGAGCTCAAGGCCAGCCTGGACTGCATATGGAGACCCTGTGTGAAAAAGACAATAAAATATCTGTCTCATGTGTGATACTCTCTGGGTTTCCCCCATTGTTCTTTCACTATAAATAAAAGGTTAAAATGTTATTTAGGTTTCTATAACCCTTGTGAGTAATAACAGTGTGTTTAGTAGTGCAATAAAATACTTAACAAATTTTCCCAGTTTTCTTTTCATTATAATGAAACAGGGGCACAGAGTTGAGCTGTTTATTAGCGTAGATCAGCTTCTATGCCCACCAGCACTAACACAAATTCTTATGGAAAAGTATTTGCTTCTAATCAGTACCAGATAATTCATTCACTGAACTGCTCTTATGAAAATTTACTTGAAAACAGAACATTCAAGTTAGTTAAAATTGATAAAAAGTGAACCATTGCTTGGAAAAAACATAGTAAAGTTGGGAAAGTAAAGATTGAATTTTCTTATATCAAAAAAACCCCTGCAGATCTGGAAAACAAGGAAATGAACCGTTTAAATTTCACCATGGTGCTTTGTGGTGACCTTCACAGTAGCTTTTGGTCAGTGCCCTTCTCAGAAAGCTTTGGATTTAACATCATGATGCCAATTTAACTTTTATACGAAATGAGACTGTGGATGTAAAAGTTAATGAGTGTGGTGTGAATAGCTGGATTTATGTTGTGCTTGGTAGGAAAGGTGTTACACCACTAAATCTCCAGTCGTTCGTCCTTTTGCCCATTGATTTACTGCAGCTTTCCCAGAGTCTTTCCTATACATACTCTTCTGGGTTTAAGGAGAAGACGCCATGTAGTCCAGCAGCCATCCTGGAGAAAACCAGCATCTCTTTTTCTCAGCAAGGCTTGTACCACCTCAGACTGTTGAAAATGGAAATACATTAAAAATCACTTCCTATCCCACAAATGTGATAATAATGTTTGGTTAGATATCATTAAGGATTACTGAGTTTTGGTTCCTGCGAGAATTGACTCAGTGGAAAAGTCTAGTAGGAAATGCTTAATTTTTGTAATCCAGTTCATTAAACAGGGATGAACTATATCTACTTTACAAGTGCCCGGAAAAGCACAAGGTGAGCCAAGGATGTTTTATATCAGGAAGCAAGGGTTGGCTCTAAATCCAGTGAGATCATTTCGAAGGACACAGAAATCTAGATTGAAAGGGTTCTGCTGGGATTCTCTTTGCCCCAGAAAAAATTAAAAGAATAATGACAGCAATTACTTACAATCCATTCAATTAATTTTTAAAACTCCATGAGTTTATTGCAATTCTCAGAAAATACAGAGAGGGCACAGGCCTGGGGCAGTGTTCTCCAGCTGTTTTGGCACCAGGAATGTATTTCATGGAAGACAGTTTTCCATGAACCACATGGTGGGGAGGGGGTGTTGGTATGGTGTGGTTTTGCATGATTGAAGGGCATTACATTTATTGTGTATTTTATTTCTGTTATTCTTACATTGTAATATAAACACACAGCTTAGATCTCTCGCACATGCAGTATGCAGGAGGGTTTATCTCCTGTGAGAGCCTAATGCTGCAGGTGGTGGACCTCACGTGGTAATGCCAGTGATGGGGACTGGCTGTGTATACAGGTACAGTTGGCGCCAGTACATAGTTTACGGGTTGGGAACCCCTGGTCTAGAGGGTTTGCAAAGGAATGTCAGCTACTAAATTGCAGGACAATGAAACAAGTATAGGGTTTCAGTGTTACCGTTCCCATTGCATTTACTAATTGAGGTAAAGATTGTCATTGGTTGCTTAGAATAGTTGCTTTTCTTCATGGACTAAAAGTGTCACTGCACACAGTTGTTAAACACCAGGGCAAATGGCACTGTACAGTGGAGTGGTTGGGAAGTGCTTTCCCAATCAAGGGATCAAACCTAACACTGTAACCAGCAGTGGAACCACCTGCCACATGGGCCACCTGTGCATTCAGCCAGTAGTGCACATCATCCAGCGTGTCGCATTTGTGCTAAATATGCTTCACCAGAGTCTAAATATGCAGAAACGCTTCCACACATATAGACCGTGGGGCCGTCTCTGAAATGCTCTGGGTTCTTCAGGAGAGTCAGTGGTATGCAAAGGGAAGCAGTACTGGGGGCAGAGGGCGGAGGATGTGAGGGTTGCACTAAGGAGATGGGAGACACGTTACTGTTATGTGTAAGGGGTGGGCTCTATTAGATTTTCAATCTGAGAAAAGATATTTTCGTTTGAAGGACAGTTGGAATTTGAATATGGACTTATATGCATTAAATAATATATAGTTGTTAATTTTCTCAGATATGATAGTGTGCTTATGTAGAAGGATGTGTAATTCTTAGGGTATTTATGCAGAAATATATAAGGGTGAGATGTCAGGATGTCAACAACCTTTAAATGGTGTAACCTATAATTATATATGTGTAACAGAGAGAGAGAAAAAGAGAGAGAATAATTTGGAATGACAAAATGTTAACTATTGGTTAACCTAAGTGAAAAATATATTTGTGTTTATTATACCATCCTTGTACTCCTTTATTTAATAGAAATTTGAAATTGCTTAGGTTAAATAGTTGAAGAGCAGGGTAGATGTATACATTTGAAGAGTTTAATGGTCAATGGTGTAGACACCAATTTATGATAAAACTCTCGTCTGTGGGGAAGTTTTCATTAATCTAACATGAATTTGAAAAAATAAGAATAAATTTTTCATGAAATAATTTTATCTAATGTAACTGTTCTTTATAACAATGCAGCCTCTCTATTTTGTGTTTCTATCGGATGATGATAGTTGTTTCTTTTTTGTTTCTTTCTGGTGATGACGGTTATAGTAGTGATGGTTCTCAGCAGGGTGAACCCTGGATTAATGCAGTGATGTCATTCACTCACACTGAACAACACTTTCCAGGCTCTCAGGTGCTAGATGTGGACATGAGAGAATCTGGACTTATCCTTCCCACCCAAAGACTGACGTAACAGCCTCATTTGACCACTGCTTCCCACCCCACTCTTCTCTCCTCCCATGGGAAGCACCTTGGATTTGATTACCTCTTGTGTGTTGTTTTGTTCACACATACATGCACTCATGCATAGTGGTGTTTTGTATATTTTGGAATGTACATACATGGCATCATACCATGTGTGTCTTTCTCAAACTTACTTCTTTCACTCAGTATTCTGAGATTGTTTATGTTGCTGCTGATGACAGTGTGCCTTCTTTTTAGCTGCTGTTCTGTCATTTATTTAGCTGCTGTTCTATGCCTCAGTTTACTTGTTCCCCTCTTGCTAGGCTTGGTAATTGTTCTGTTTTTTGCTGTGATAAGTCTACTTCTTACTAATGCTCCTTCTGCCTGTTTTTCTTTGAGAATAGCAGGCTGAAAAAATGATCACATTGACAGTGCTTATTGTCATGACCAATTATTGAAGCACTGGGAAGTCGCTGATTGACTTCTTATTTAATCTTCACAATAATTTATTATAAAAGGTAGGTAACCAAGACCTGATTTCACAATAACATTGGATGAAGGTCCACAAGCCAGAAGTAAGAATGTGTCAGATCTGGGACCTGAGACCATTCATTGGACACCAGAGCTGGCAGTGTGAGTCGTGTTCCCTAGAAAGGGTGACTGCACATTTTTCCCTTCCTCGTCTGATCAGGAAGGGGTCAAAATCAGTGGAGCCTAAATGAGCTCCAAAAAATATACATGCGTGATGGTCTTCATCTCGCTAAAACACTGCATCCGCTGTTGCCATGGTTTCCCTCTAAATAGGAATTTTTTTTGGCTTGCCTGTCACTTTAGGAGTTGAACCAATTGAAAGGTTCCTTGCCCTCACTTATAATGATCATTAGGTGTGTAATTGAGATAGAGTACTTGTCTCATTGAATTAACCTTTCAGTAGGAGAATGAAAGTCTAAAATTATATATGGTGCCTACCCATCAGCTATGACCCTCATCTGTATGTGTCCCTAATCCCATCTTTATGGAAGATTTTGAAGACAGACAGTAGTCTTTATTTCCGGCAAATCAAGAAGATTTGAAAATATATGTTTTACTTTTTCTCTTTCACATTCAGCAAGGCTATTCTCGTGTTCATTTGATAGGTCACAAAATGATTCATATTTGAAGAAAATTGCCTAATAAAGTATGAAATTAGAATTCTGGTTCCAGATGTTGCCAGTGGAAACCTTTCTGATAAAGCAGCACTGTTGATGAGGGAGGCTGGAGTGGTGCTGAGAAACATTTTTCACTTACGGGGCCGCCTTTCCTCTGAAGAGACCCCCACGCGTTTACATGCACAATTAAGGAGCCCTGTATTTTCCTCTCATTTTGTATTGGGAACAATTGAAACAAAAAAATAAAGGTTTTTTAAAAAATACATCAGCCCAGGGTAGATGCAGTAGATAGCTTTCCTTAGATCATGTTTTAAAAGGAAGTTTAAGAGGATTTTTCTGTCACACTGCAGTGCTTTCAAGAAGACTGATGTTCTACAACTGGAATTACTTTTTGTTTTTGTAATTTTTTAAAATAATAAAAATAAGGTCCTGTTATTGATGGCCAGTGGGATTTTAAAAATTATTTAACTAGACAGTTATTGTAAAATGTCAGATGACCTAAATTCCCAGCAGGGGACAAGGCATCCTAAATGGTTAGGGATATTTTAAGGAGATAACTGTGCTGGTTGTTGACATCTGATCCTTTCCTCAGAAGTATTAATAGTTCAAAGTGACTGCATCCTGAAATGCAGTGGGGAGCACAGAGTGATGTAACCACCCCTGAGAAGAGGCCCTGTCCATAGTCCTCTGAAAGGACCATAGATGCACTGTCCCCATGTTGCTGTAGGGAGTAGCCCTTGACCCCAGAGCCAGGACTTGCATGGGGCTTCCAGAGAAACCTGTCCAGTGTTCTGTCCACAATGTGCCTTTGGAGCTGACGAAGTCCCCATCTCCCACGTGGGGGTCACCATCCCCTTGTGGGCCTGATAGATGGCACTTTACAACACTTTGCAAGAAGTAACACCTGTGTGTAAGAGTGTCTGTAGTTTCTCCAGCTTTAATTGTGCTTTTGCTTCTAAAAATCTCAGTTACATGCCTTGAGCTACTAATATTTTGGCCTCATTCTCGCCTAACTGCTTTGCTATGAAAGCTTTTTATGTATTTTAAGCTTTTCTATTTCTTTGTGAATGGTCTCTCTCTCTCTCTCTCTCTCTCTCTCTTTCCCCCTTCCTTCCCTCTTCTAGTAATGCTGCTGCTTTATCTCTCTTCCATTCATGTTTTTTTCCTTTCTTTTTGCTGCATGGAGACTCTCTGCTGTACAAGTGTAAGTATTTTTTTGGTGGCTCTGCAGTTTCTTGCTACCCTAGTGGACATTCTTGTGCTCTGTTTGCTTCTGTGCTGCCTGGCTAGTGTTCTGGGAAACTGTAGTATTGTCATCCATCTGCAGATCCTGGGTCAACAATTTAGAGACAAGATTGGGTTTTACAGCTGGGCATGGTAGTACATACCTGTAATCCCAGCACTTGAGAGACTGAAGCAGGAGGATCGCCGTAAGTTCTAGGCCAGCCTGGGATACATAGCAAGCTCAAGGACAGCTTGAACTGCCCAGCTAGACTCTGTCTCAAAAAAAAAAAAAAAAAAGATTGGGTTTTACAAAATGGGTCAGCCAGTAAGACAGGAGATACATGTAAAATAACCCCTACTGTGTGCCCAAAAGCAAGGGAATGTTGATGAAGAAGCTACTGTCACACATAAGAAAAGTGCTCATGCTACTCCTGTAATTAGGAAAAGAGGCATGACCACAAAACTTTCAGGCTTTTGTTTTTTTCTTTGATTCCTGTCATATTACTTATTTCACACCCATAATGCTAATTGTAGAAAATTAGCATTAAGATTTGCTTTTTGTATTAGAAGATTTTCCTGATCTGCTTTTCAATGGGTAATGTTTGGTTTTCTAAACCTTGAGCAGGGAAAAAGTGACACTGGCTTCTTGAGCTTGGAATAAGATTTTTATTTATTGCACTTTGTGTAAACTTAGCAAATCAAGTAAGGAGACTACCTAACGCTATTTTCATGGTGACACCAACAATCTGTTGTTTTAAAAAATTAATATGTCTAGAAATTACCTGCTAAAAGTGGGTTTGACAAGAAAACGATAATGTGTGATTTATAAGGTTCCAGCGTTAGCTTTTACCTTGTGGTTAGAGTGGACATCTGTGTCTCTATTGAGAGCTGCTTGCACAATAATTTAATCAGAGTAACTTTGCAATTGATGTTACTTTTGGATTCTTAGAAAATACAGCTAGTTTCTTCACGTTACATGTGTGCATGCCACAATGAGATTTATTGATGGTTTTTCTTCTTAAAAAGTAAAACCCTTTTATAAAAAGTGAAACACTTTTATAAAGTGAAAATATATTTGAAAATAAAGGTTTAACATGATTTTCCTCATATTTCTTTAAGATATGATTTTTTTTTTTCCTGGAGATGTCTTAGATCTGGCAAGATGTCTTGGATCCTGGCAAGATGTCTTGGATCTTGCCAGTCTTTTAAAAAGTGAAACCCTTTTATAAAAAGTGAAACACTTTTATAAAGTGAAAATATATTTGAAAAATATTTGAAAATAAAGGTTTAACATGATTTTCCTCATACTTCTTTAAGATATGATTTTCTTTTTTCCTGGAGAGAGGGTCTCACTATGCAGTTCAGGTGGTCTCGAACTCACTTTGTAGCCCAGGCTGGCCTCGAACTTGAAACAACTCTCCTGTCTCAGCCTCCTGAGTGCTGGGATTACCGTCGTACGCCACCATGCCCTGCTCTTAGGATGTGAATATTGAAATTTCCTTACTCATGAAATACAGTTTTAAAAATAAGCTAATTTGTCTAGGCTTAGCATAACAGGTGACAGTGTCCATCATGGTTGGTTTATGAGAACTCCATTTGGGATATGCACCTCTGCCCTTGTGTCTGGTGGAGAGGCTGTGATCAGATGATACTGAGGCGCTGGCAGGCGTCCTGAGAGATCAACGAGGACTAAAAAGCAATCTAAAAAGAATTAACCTTTCTCTTTTTTTATACAAAAAGAAAGGTAACTGTCATCCCCCCCAAAAGGTAAAATGTTGTTTTTCCCCCAGGATACAGTCCCTCAACCCAACTGTTGATGGGAGGAATATAAGCAAACCAGATTTCTAGACAAACACTGGGTGAATATTCTTAGTTTGTTTTTGCATTTCATTGCTTTAGATTTCTATGTACTTGGATTGTAGGAATAGTCCAGTAAGATTGTGCAAGTGTATGTTTTCTGTATATGCACTCTGTGTATACGCTATACGCTAAGGAAGAAAAAAATCCATTGAAGGAAAAATGTGAGAGAAGTAAGATCCACTTTTTTCTGTCTGCTTTTATGCGTAAGTTCCATGAGAGAAAGAGATTGAAATTGGTTGCATCTTAATACTAGCTATAAAAACTACTGATTGCAGGTTCTCCTTTAACTAAAAGCTGTTAGCTCCTAAACGTAGCAAAACTTTAGAGCCAACAGATATGATAAATTCAGTGGAAGAGTTTCTTGGGAAATATAACGAGGAATTGTTTGTACTTGTAAAGAGCATACAAGATATAGGAAAGCAATGAAACACACTAGAATGCATTCTCTTTGTGCAAACTGGTCGATATTCAAAATTCTGGACATTCAAAAACTAGAGCATGAGAAAACCAGTTCCCCTTTAACTAATGTCACCAAAACACCTGATGATTTTTATGTTTCTTGATATGTCTCTAAAATTAGGTTAACGTAAATGTTCCATTTTCAGATAGACATCAGATTGTAAATGGATTTCTTTACATATTGTATCCATTCTTTTATATGTATATTAACATATAATTATAGTTCCTTTTCATTTATTTAAAATTATGAAATGCTATAATTTTCATATGCTTTACATATATGTGGTATCTATTGTCAAGTCTTTACTGAAAAAGAAATTGGAGCCCAATTATTTTTGCACATGAATACCTTTTCTATGAAATCTAATCAAGAGGCACAGGCGAGGGGAAATGGAAGACATCTTTATGCCGTGCAGTTTTGATGTTCTTTGCTATTTATGATGATCTAAATGAAATTGGCTGGAAGTTCCATTCCAGGATGCTTTTTGGTCCTTTGTCTCCCATGGCTGTACCTGAGGTGCTTAGAATTCCAAAAGACTTTTCACAACGAAGTACAGCATACATGGTGCTAGTCTGTATCTCCTGAGAACTCATTACCTTCAGAGCTTCTCTTAATGAATGAACCGGTCAGCCCATGGACTTCTCCAGTCAACTGCAAAGCCAATTTCGGGGAGAACCGCCTTGAAACTGGATCCCCTTCCAGTTGCATTGTGCCTGCTTTTTTATTGCCTGTTTTTTATGACTGCTATTTTTCCTTAAGCCTGCAAAGCCTGTTACTTTATACACAGCTCTTCCTTGGATTGTTGCCTTTAACAAAGCCTTGACAGGACCAATTCAGCAAGTTTCATTGTCTATTTCAGGAAAACCATTCTAGATTTAAATATAACTGCTCATAATTTTCCCCCTTTCTCTCAACAATAAGTAATAGCAAAAGGATTTTATTATTAAAATTGGCATAACTGTTAAAGCTGTAGAGTTGTTTACTTTTAAAGGTCAGGATGAACCAATTTATTCTTTGAATCAAGGAATATTTTTCAAACATGTGGGTTTTTGAGGAAGCGTTAGGTGACAGCCTGATAAATGAAAGTGTAAAAATCAAATTCTTTCAGTAGCATTGTCTCTTAATTTATACAATACCAGCTTCAAACCAGTTTAAGCATTGCCGCAGTCCATCTGCCTGGCCAGTGTGATAGGAAGTTGATCCTATCCCTGATGCGGCTCCAGCTGGCAGCTGGGATGTTAGTCTTTATCAGTATCCACAACTTGTTTTGTTCTTTGAGTTTTTGTGTAGGTGATGATGGAGGTTCCTTGCAGCTTCAGTACTCATATGATGACAGTGGTGGAGAAGAGAACATCTCTTTGATGTGTTATGCAGTCAACAGTTTATACCGATGCTGGGAAAACACTCTCATGTTTTGGCCTTGGTTTGGGTTTCACTTTTTAAAAGACTGGCAAGATCCAAGACATCTTACAGAGCAGTGCCAGCTGGTAGAGCTTTTGCATTGTGGTACCTTTTTCTGACTGGTCTTTGCCCATGATGTGACTATCTAGATCTTGTTGGCAAACTGAACCAAAGACTTAAATGACTTTATTTGTTGAAGTGACACATAAAGACTTCAGTGTGCTTACAGTGATGTTACTGTGACAATGAATTGTCAGGTTTTTTTTAATGACTGATTTTTTTTTTTTGATGGAGGGCCAGCATACTTTTTTAAATTTTATTTTTGAAGATAAAAGAACCAAAACATATTAACAAACATGCAGACATGAATGAAACAAATAAAAACAATACAGAATTTCAGACAATGATGAGAAATTAACAGCGGTTGTTGTATTACATACTGTGGCTTTAAATTTCATTCTTTATGTCCATTTTAACGTCCTCCTGTGACACTCCTCCTGGAGTGAAATTCTGTATCCTTCTTGTTTTTTTCAGCTACAGGAATAGGTTGTAACTAGTTAAGGCTGGGGGAAGAAGGGAGAAAATTAGGCATATCATTTGAAAAAGTTATAACAGAAACATATCAGCCAGATGTTTGAGTCAGACTATCAGTGGTACTGAACCATTCCCCCAAAGAAGGAAGAGAAATGCTGAGTTCGGTCAATGCATCTAGAATGTTCTGAAGTTTGAAAGGCACGTTCTCTGTGACTACCCATCTAAGTGCTTTCTTTATTTTATTGCTAGATGACTCCTAAATCCAAAAGGAAGAGTATCCACAGCCGGATGCTGCGGCCTGTTTCCAGGGCCTTTGGTGAGTATGTGGCCAGCACCGACCATTTGCCTGTCACTAGAAGCGTTCCCACAGGACCTGAGGCCACTCTGGCCATAGTGCAGAGGGGCCCTGTATGTGTGAATGGTTTTTTTCCTGATAGGCTAAAAATGACTTTTCTGAATTTTCTATCCATCCCTCTGCATTACACTTTGGCCTTGAGCTCTGTTTTGTTGTAGAGATGGAGTTTGACCTGGACAAAGCGCTGGAAGAGGTGCCGATTCACGTAGAAGACCCGCCCTTCCCATCTGCCAGGCAGGAGAAGAGGAGCTCAGGGTTTATCTCTGAGTTGCCCTCTGAGGAGGGCAGGAAGCTGGAGCACTTTACCAAGCTGAGGCCAAAGCGGAACAAGAAGCAGCAGCCCACGCAGGCGGCGGTAGGTGGGCACCTGGCGGAGGCCTTCTCTCCCCACACCCCAAAGGTGTATAGTTGTGGAGACCAGGCCCTATCTATGCACAGTGTACATGTGAAGCATCTTTACTTGCTGCTGTGTAACTCTTAGAGAACTACACTGTAAAGTTTCCCACCCCTCAGAAACTCTTAGAAGACCCTAGAAAAACACCAGGCACTGGGGTGAGATGTCCATAGCATTTTATAGAGTCTGGGAAAATACAAATTCACTAGCAAAAAACTTATTTGTAATTGATTTTGGGGTGTACACATGGATCTCCCCCTCCATGCGTGGGCCTCCTGCTGAGGCCTCCCTGTCTGCTGAGCTGCACACCGTGGGCCCAAGTGGCCCCGAGTGGGTGCATCAGGCTGTGACTCAGCGTCTTGCTCCCCTTGCCCCAGTGGAAGGTGGAATTGTTAGTGCAGAGGGGCCTGAGTGTGATTGGCACGTTAATGCCTTGCCTGTCCTGAAATAGCCAAGCTTCTAGACAAATTGTCCCATCTCCTGGCTCTTCTGTCTCTTCGCAGTCACCAGGATCTTCCGTCCCTGCCTGCTCACCCCAGAACCACCCTGAAATTCATCCTAACCCCATCCTGACTGAGTCCTAACCTGGCATTCTCCCCAGCTGTTCTTCCTGTTCCCTGATGTCTGCATAGTGCGTGAAACTGGAGGGGGAGCCCTTCCTCAAGGGCGCTGTCTTGCTGATCCTGGAGTTGTCGCTCACTGGATTTCCCACAGAGCCCCCTGTTTTCTATCCATCCATGTGTGCTCTGCTGCCTGAGCCCCACGGGCAGGCTCTCTGCTGCTCACAGCGACTGTCATGCGGCAGCCGGCCTTTCAGAGATGAGTCTGCCTCCTGAGCACCTCAGGCCCACAGGGCTCAAAGCCCAGAGCTTTGCGTACCTGCCACCCTGCCCTTCTGTTAAGTCCTTTGTCCCTTGAGGGGCATCACTAGTAGATAGACTAGAAACTCGGGCCTGGCCTGGTCACCCGCTCTCCCCCTTCCTCCTTGCTAGGTGAGCCTCACTGCTCTCCCCCAGGCTGGTAACTACTCTCACATCTTTCAGATCTTTTCTCCACTGAGTCCACACTTCTACCTGCAAGCCCTCCCTGCCTCTGCGCGGGACTCCGGGAAGGCTTGTATCATAGACTGCACAGTGCAGAGCTCGAGCAACCCTCCCAGGCCGATCTCTCATCACATACTTCACATCCTATTTCCTCCACCCTCTTCTCCTCTGTAGTTCGGGTAGGGTTGTGGCTTCTCACCCACAGCGATATGCTCAGCTCTCAGAAGGCACTCGGTGTTGCCGAATAGTTACTGGATAAAGTGGTGGGAGGCAGGAAACACAGCTGGACGAGGGTCCCAGCAATCGGCATGGTCAGCAGTTACTCGCTGCAGATCAGGCTCTTGTGTTGGGTTTATTGACCTCATTTGAATGATGTAGATTAACACCACTTCAAAAACAAAAACCTTCTGTATGCATTATTTTCCAACTTATTTGATTTTAGATTCTTTAGTGCACTACTGTGTAATTTCGGAGTGATAAATGTTTTCCTTTTAAATAAGGGAAAGGCTTTGTGGGGTGGGTACTAGGGATTAAATACCAGGTCATTGCTCTAGGCTATGTCCCCGGTCCCTTTTATGCTTTTGTTTTGAAACAAGGTCTTACTAAATTGCCCAGGTTGGGCTCAAACTTGAGATCCTCTTGCATAAGCCTCCCAGAGTGTTGGTGTTACAGCCTCTGCCACCATTCCTGCTTGAAAACTGTTTTCTATTTTAAAGAAAGAAATAAAAAACAATAAAAATGATACAGAATTTCAAAACAAGGTGATAGGAAATTAACAGTGGTTATTATATTGTATGTTGCTATCTTCAAAGTAGTTGCTCAATTTACCAGATCAGGCATGCAAAATTGATCAAACAGTATAAGCACTAGCTCTTTTCAAACAGGGAAAAAGATACCTTCCCACCCAATAACTCACACTGTAGATTCCAGATCGTTACTGAATAAATGGTTCTGTGGAGAATCATCAGCAGTGTCGTGTATGTGAAATGGTGGCGTAAGCTTCCCCGTGTTTAAGTCAGTGACTGTTGGAAAGGGAATTTTGCGTTCTCTTTTCTTTATGCATTTGAAAAGTGGAAGGAAGCTGTGAAGGGAGCTGGGGCTGGAGTGTACTAGAAACTGTAGGAAGATGGGATTTCTTTTCTTACCCGTTATGGCTGAAGTTCTGGTAAGAAAAGACAGATTAACAAGAGAAAAGCATGACCAAAGGTATGTAATCTAGGTTTTTACCACATGGGCTCCTTCATAACTGAGTACCCGAAGGAACGGGGAAATCTGTCCTTTTCTGCCCAGTCTGATGAGGAGGCAGATCATTGAGGAGGCATGGGAGCAGACAAAGCAGAAGGGTCTCATGGTTCTGGGGCACCTGGTGAGGGCTGTGAGCCCAGGTTCTTTCAGAGATGAGAACATTCCTGTCCTCCAGGAACAGGGAGGACGCCTGTGGAGGAAGGCTTTGCTAACTGCTTCTGGTGGGACAGGGGTTGCTTTCTTGTGCCTGCTGTTTTCCTGAGTCCGCTAGGGCCATATTCTGGAATACTGTATCCTGAGCTCCATTGATGAATCCTGCAGAGATTTTGCTTTTGTATCCACTCAGACAGGGAATCTCTGTTGAGTCCCAAGTAAAGGTTATGGCCAGAAGCTGACTAGACCTGGCGTTTCCCCAGAGCTCTTTTGGCTGGGAACCATGGTACAAGATTTTTCTGATTTTTGCAGGGAAAGTGCTTTTACTTCATGAGTCCCCTGGGCTGCCGTTTTCCTGGTGCCGTCTTGTCTCAGCCCCAGGAAATTGCCACACAGGTGCAGCTTCACATTTTTCAATGAGGAGTAGGAAGAAGTGGATGGTTGGGCTGTGATCACTTGCATTACTAATTCTCAGTCACAGCAGTCATTTACTAGTATCAGTGTTTTTCTTGCTAGGATTCAGTAGACTTTGCTCATCCTAAACCCTAGTCTGACTTTTCAGGAGCCCATCCTTGACCCCTGCTGCCCCTGATGAGAACATCCAAGTGTCAGAATTCTCAAAGCCCTGGCTAGCTCAAATGCTAATATATGCTGAGTGTGGTGGGGCACAGCTGTAAACCCAGCACTCAGGAGACTGAGACAGGAGGATCACTGTGAATTTGAGGCCAACCTGGGCTACATAATGAGCCCAAGGCCTGCCTGAACTACATAGTGAGACCCTGTCTCAAAAAAAGAGATAACATGCCATGTCTCCTGGGCCAAAATACACAAATGAAAATTATGTAAGGATGAAAAGTTGATAACCAGCTTATTTTTAAGAAGAAACAAATACTTAATCTCAGGTCGAATTATAAACATTTAAAACTGGCAATCATGTTATAAATGATGGATCTAGATTTAGTTCTATAGTTTAATTCCCACTCACCTCCAAAAACAAAATCATCATCACAAGAAATAAAAATGCCAGCTTCTTTTTCTTTTTTCCACTTAATGAGAATATACATAAAGACTCAGCCTCATGCTACAGCTGATGTGCTCCAAGAATTTAATGTTCTACCATTGCAGCAAAGCAGGGTGAGACCGACACGCACACTTGCTTTTAGCAGTTGTGTCTGAACAAGGCTTGTGGTCTTTCAGAGCCTGAACTAACTTGTCTCTAAAATAACAGCACTGGCAAGCTCAAGGTCGTGAGTTCGGTTCCCGGTACCAGAGAAAAACCAAAAAATAAAAAAATAATAAAATAAAATAAAATAACGGCACTGCAGCCAGAAATGGTGGCACACATCTGTGATCCTAGCACTTTGGGAGGCTGACGCAGGGCAGTCATAAATTCAAGCTCTGCCTGGGCAGCATAGTGGTTTACAGAGATCCTGTCTCAAAAAAAAAAAAAAAATAAAGAGGTATGAGGATGTGGCTCAGGGCAAAGGCTCTGACTTCAATCTCCAGTCCTGCAAAACAAACTGTACAAAAACCTACATTGCCTACCCTCTTGAATTTTCATGAGAAATAAGTGGGACGGGAGTGTACAGTCCTGTATTAAATGCAATATTGTCCTTCAAAGCTATTGTTTCATTAGTATTAGCTGTCTTTATAATATGAATGCTGTATGTTTGTTTTACCTTTGCTCTCTATTCCCCACTCCCACACTAAAATGAGGAAGAAAGGAAAGAGTCTGATTTGATGTCACTCTTAAGGAACAAGGCAACAAATTCTACAAAAATTCCTATTCAGAAGTATTTTCTGTGTTGAAGGGACTCTCAGAAAGTCTGTGCTTTTAGGGAAAGAGCTTCACGTGGGTGAAATGTAAAAGAAAACCAGGCTCAGTGGCACACACCTGTAATCCCACCTATTCCAGTGGCCAAGGCAGGAGGCTCACAGAGTCCAGGCCCGCCTGGTTGAGGTGGTGAGACCCTATATCAGAGTAAAGTGAGGAGGACCAGAGATTTAGCTCTGTGGATGAGGCCCTAGATTCCATAGCCAGCACTGAAAGAAAGAAAGAAAGAAAGAGAGAGAGAGAGAGAGAGAGAGAGAGAGAGAGAGAAAGAGAGAGAAAGAGACAGAGACAGAAAGAAAGAAAGAAAGAAAGAAAGAAAGAAAGAAAGAAAGAAAGAAAACAAAAAAAAAAGAATGGAAATGCCAGTTCTGAAGGTACCAGACTGCCCCAGCACACCTGTGAAAGGGCAAAACAGAGAAAATTTAGTGGGGGAACTGTAGCTCATGAGTGGAACACTGGTCAGTCTAAGAGCTAAACTTCTATTGTGTCAACTCCCTGATATTTTGAGGTTTATTTCTCTCATGTCCTAGTGGGTATTTCTGACCAGGGACCCTATGGTGATCATCCAGAGGCTCTGCTGCCTTATTTTATGGCTCCACCTTCCCCTTGGGGTGCAGCCATTCAGCTGGAAGTTGATGTGTGTAAAGTCTGCACACACCAGAGGTTTGTGGGCCAGACCCAAAAGCTGCAAACTTGACTTTCATCTAAATTCCATCAATAGGGACTTGGCCACGCTGTAAATAAGCCTGAGAAATTCCATCCACAGGGCCTGTGAGGAACAGAGGCCTGCTGTGGCCTCTGTATCCTCCAGGCTCAGTTCCTGCCTGCTTTTACCTGTCCCAACTGCAGGTGAAAGGTTCTGAGGAAGAACAGAGACTGTGGGATAGAGGACAGCACCCCGGTCTCTCGATCAGACTCTGCCACCCGTGAGAACTATCTCCCCAAGGAGGGAGCTTTAAGGATGATCCAGGCATTAGTCAAGGGAGTGTGAAGTCAACTTCCTCTGAGTTGGTGTCCTACACCTACAGCTGCTTTGCTTTGGTGCCATGTCAGTGCTGATCAGTTTGCTGTGTGATCTTGGCACAGCCCTGCACCCCTGGCCCGGGGATGAAACATCCACTCTAATTAAAGCTCATGCACCCCTGCTACTGCATTTCCTCCTCTGTGTTTTGAATGACAGCATCACAGTGTTCGAAGGGCCTTTGAAGCCACCTTGTCCAGCCCCTTGCCAAGAATAGCCATCCGCTGGCCATTCCTTCCACACTGACCTCTTTCTCTGAAGCTGCTATTTTCTAAAAGCTCTTCTTAGTTGCAAATTTTTTGTTTTATTTTGTTAAAAATCTTTACAGTTGTGATGTAGCCACCTTGTTTTAGTCTTCTGGAGTGGCACATGTTGTGTAAGTCTCTTCTCTGGAATTACGAATATTTGTGGGTCATTGCAAGGTCTTTTCTTCTTCAATCTAAATCTCTCTCTCTCTCTCTCTTCCGTGTTCCTCATACTATTCTGCCTGCAATGTATTTACAAGTCCTACTCTGCTATGAATAAATTGCAGGATTGGCCATTTCACTCCCTCCTTTTAAAAACCGTACTCCTTGTCAGCCCATTTGGGACCCTCCTGTGTCCCAGTAAATTTTCCTACTCTTAAAAAAAAATACTGTACTCTTATTAATTCATTCGGATTTTGCTTACTTATATAATGATATATCATTCAGGGGCCAGTGTTGGCCTTACCTGCGAAGATCACCTATAATCTGTTGTTCTAAGCATATTTCTGGCAAAGGTAAGAGGCAAACATGCAATAGAATTTAGAACGTGTAATCAGAACTTACCTGGAAGTGCTGGTAAACATCCAGTTACAGCTCACAGCCCCCAAATGAACCACATTTCTACCCCAGTATGCAAAGGAATCTAGGAAGATCAGTTGCAGTTGATCACATTCATCCTCTAAGTCAGTGTTTCATTACTAAGTAAACAAGAGACCAAACGAGAAGTGTAGCAGTTTCTGCTGTTACTAGTTCTGTTGAGAAATTTTTTGTCTGTCCCATTTCACTATTTTGGTTCAAAGAATAGTGTTTGGGTTTTAATTTTAGCAGTTCCTGGGATTGATAACTTTTCTTAATCTGCTACTGTGATGAATCACATTGACAGATTTTTCTAATGTGATGCCACTATTGATCACGATATTTTTGCTGAGTTTTATTATGCTGCTAAGGCATTGTTCTCCAAAATGTTTTTTGTTTGTTTGTTTGATTGGTTGGTTTTTGTTTTTGTTTATTTTTTGAGGTAAGAGCTCACTTTGTAATTCAGAGTGGCCTTTAATTCATTATTATAGCCCAGGTTGACCCTTAACTCCCTGAGATCCCCCTGCTTCAGCCTCCCGAGTGCTGGGATTACAGGAAGGTGCTTGGATTACAGGTGTGCACCACCTCATCCAGCCATTCCCAATATGTTAATAGGATTTTTGCATCTATGTGCATAAATGAGAGTCCCACACCTTTTCTTTTTGTCTGGACAGTCCATCTACTTTGGGATTCACAGTTACACTATATTCATAACCTGAGTTGGGAAGCGCTCTCTCTTTCCTAGTCTATGCAGCAGTTTGCCTTTAATAGAGATTGCCCATTCCTTTTCTGAGAAGCTGTTGGGGCCGAAGTGTCTGTGTGAGGCAGGTATATGGTACCCATTATGTTTTTTTTTTAACTAGGATTTTTTGTTGTTGTTTTTTGTTTGGTTGGTTTTTACTATAGATATGTTTAGGTTACATAATTCTTCCTGAGACCATTTTGATAATTTGTATTTTTCTATAATGTTGTCATTTGGTCTAATCATTTATTTCTAGAATTCTTTTAAAAGTTTTAATCTCTGCTATATTGATAGCTCATCTCCTTTTTCTCATTTCCAATTCATTTTAAAGCCCTTTGTGATTATTCAGTTTTGTGGCTTTGTTATTAATCTCTTTCAAAGAATGAACTTGAGTTTAATCTTGTTTGTTAATTTTTGTACATTGCGTTCGTTTCATCTCCTCAGGCTCCTTGTTTCCACTTGCTTCTTTAGCTCCTCAGTCTTCTGTGCTTCATATACGCATCAGATCATGTGGTTGCTCAGCTTGCTAATTAGCACCTTTTGTGTGTATCTGTTCCTTCCTGCCCATTTCTCTCCACCCAGTCTGTGAAGATGGGGTGAGTTTTGGCGGCTGCCCTGTCAAATCCAGGTGCAGTGTCCCATCTCCCTACAGTAATCACGTTAAGAGTCCTAGCAGAGGGAAGACAGAGGGTGGTCTGAATTGTCCTCAGTCCTCATAATCACCTCCTAAGCATTCGCAAATTATCCTTTTAGCATATAGGTCTACACCAGGTGTAAAGTCTGCCTTCTTTATTTCTCAGATAGCAGCGTCCTTCTGATTTTCTTTGCAGGCACTGCTGTGGGACGGAGAAAGCAGCCAGGCTGACCAGGGCTGAGCTTTCTGCCTTCCTTTCCACAGCTGCGCGACTCTTTCCACTCTGACGTTTATCCTCCTTGACAGAAAAGACGAGAATCCAGTCTTTTCCTCTGCTAGAAAATGAGATAAAGCAGCTTGTGCGTTTGGCCTTGAACTCCTTCATGGACTTCATTTCACCCTGTGCTCCGGCTTCTCTGCTGCTGTCCTCGCAGCCCCCTCCTGCTGCCTTCCAATTAGCAGCTGCGCTTTAAAGCGGCCCTCACTGGCGGTCTCCCGGCAGTTCTGGACTGCTCAGATCCATCTACTCTGGTGTCTCTGTCTCTAAAGTGAGAGGGCTGGGCTGGGGATCCATAGGCCTGGCCTGGCCTGCAGGGAGCAGATGGCTTTGTTCAGCTCTGTGCCTCCATCTCTGAGACCCTGACCTTCTCTGCATCCCTGGAGAACCTCGCACCAGCTGTGAATTCTCTTTCAAAGCGGGGGAAATGGCAGGGGCGAGGGGAAAAATTATACAAGTAAAGTGTAATGTTTTGCTCTTAAAACAGAAAGGAGAGTCGTTTGAGGAAAGCCCCGTATTAAGGCCATGTGTCCTGGGTCACATGCTTCTTAAACTATCAGTTGGGTGACCTGTATGGTGCCCTCCACCCTCTGAGTCACTGTTTGACCTGTGACTAACCAACAACTAAGAGAAAACTTTCAGCTCAGGGAAGAGATGTGAGAGTTAAGTCGTAGTGTACAAAACACATGCAGACTACCAAGCTCTTTCCCAGCATGAGGGACTGCTATTGCCAGAGGTAGTCTATTCTCCATTCTTTTTCAAAAAGAAAAATGTTGAGACAAACAAGTTGTGTACTGCTTTGTCATCTGGAGTCAATATAAATGTTGAGAGTGAGCTTCTTTCTCTGTATTGCTGAATTAAGAACCTTGCTTGTTCTGTTTGTTGTAAAATATAGCAAAACCTTGCTCTGATCAGGGTGAAGTACGTGCAGATGAGTGGCGTCGTTGTTTCTGTTTCATTATTCTGTTATCCACAGTCACATTGCCTATTACCTGTTATCGCCTCACTTTTTAGCATTTCTCAAATGTGAACTCTTCACAGCCTGTTAGGTCCAAGCTTCTGATATGTCAGTCAGCATGAGTCCCCACCTGGCAGGATGCTTCCATTGGATTTTATAAACATTCTGTCCGATTCTTTCTGTTAAGGTTACAGTTGTACACATAGCTTATATTCCCGTAGACTATGTGGTGCCCGTTTTAGTGAGTCTCGTTCCTCTCCTGTCCCATACATACTACCATGAATCTAGCAATCAGTGTTTACTGAGTGGAGCTGGATGTGATTAATGCTGCTTTTGTTTGCCTTGCAGGTTTGTGCTGCTGCCATAGTCTCCCAGGATGGGGAGCAGAATGGTCTTATGGGGAGAGTGGATGAAGGTGTAGATGAATTTTTTACTAAGAAAGTGACCAAAATGGATTCCAAGTGAGTTCATTTGATTCTCGTACTATAATACTATTTAATTCACATTTAGATTACTATCAATTACAACTTAACTTAGTGTAGGAAGTCTAACTTCATAAATAAGATTTACTGTTCTATGAGTTTTACAAAATAGGATCTCCAAGCGAACCTTATCAGTGTGACTGGGAACTTATTAGAAGTGCAGATTCTCTGCCTCTCTGCTATACCTACTGAATCAAAAACTCTTGAGGTGGGGCCCAGCAGTCTGTGTTCAGAAGCCTTCCAGGTTATTCTGAAGCATGCTTAAGTGTGAGAACTGTTGTGATAGTTTAAACTCAAACTCAGAACCGTACCACACAAGGTATTTCTTTGGGGCAGTGATGGCAAACCTTTTGGAGTTTTTGATGATAACAGACAGCCATCTGTGGCACATGTGCCATAGGTTCACCATCACTACTACAGGGCTTTATCACATTCATCCATATGATTCCATGACGGGGCTCTGAGCATCAGCAGGCTGGAATTGCTTTCTGTAGACATTCTTCTTATTCATAATAGGATGCATTTGCTGTTGGGGGCATAGCTAAGTCATCAATAAATGGCACGATCTGACAATGTCATAATGAGAGCGGCATTAGTGGAGAGGTTTCAGGGTTAGCCTCTAAAGAGTTTTCTTATTATTAATAAGATGGAATTTCCTTGAAAGACAGTTCAGTGTTACTTCTGCAAATAGTTGTTTAACTTGAAACACTTCAGTTTGTAGGCATAATTTGTACCAAGTTATTTAATCCCCAAGGAAATGCAGATCCATGCTATAAAACATTCCTGCCATGGATCTGTGTCTGCGAAGTGTTCTTCTCCTTGAGACACAAAACTCAGGAATGAACTTAATCCACACTGATAAGCAGAGGACGGGTGGCGGGGCACAGGTGAGGAGGAACCAGTCCTTTCTTACACGGCTGTGTCTTATCTTGCCTCAGCAGGATGGTGAGGGAGAAATAAGTTCAATTTTTATATCCATAACGCTATAACTTACTTAATCTTGTAAGCTTTAAGACCCAATTATTTGCTGTCTTTGACACTGGCCTTGAAGCTGAGCATCCCATACTTGGCAAAATCCTACTCTGTCTTTCAAGATTCCCGTGACTATTCTGCTCCCCACAAAAATATTAACTGCCTTTTCCCTGCAACTGACGTACTGCCTTTTGTTCAGCCTGTGCATATGTCTGTTGGCGCGCACGCAATCCTTGGAGAGTCCATTTAGCTTTTAATTCTTTCATAGAATAAGGAAAAGATAGGTGCATTTTTTTGTGTTAAAGATTCAAGAAATGCCAGCATAACCAGAACACAATGGAAAGTCCCCCTCGATGAATTGCTCTCAAGTCTGTTTTCGCAAAGGGGATGCTGTTTTCAGGAGCAATACCTGAGTCTTGTTATATCTTACTACTTCAGTGTCTCATTACAGACCAGTTTAAAAGTCTGACACTGCTAATGGTTGTATGGAGACGGTCCTTGCCTGTCTCCATATAAACTACAGATACCTTCCTAGGCTCTTCAAAACCTTTGGAAATTTGTATTTAGTTAATGGGGAGATTCACGAGCATTTGAAGTGAACTGTGCACACTGTTAAGCCTGCCCCTGTGTGATTTCTTCTTCCATGAATGCTGCTTTCATCTTTAATTGGTTTTGAGTGGATTAAATGAATTTATTTGGTCTTGAAGTAAAATTAGATACATTTTTAAAATTTTAAAAATTTCTTTATTAGTACATGTTTGGAGTGCATCATGTTTCTGTTCTTTGTGCGGAGTTGGTACATGGATACAACACGTCTTAATTCCTTTTCTCCTCCCCTTTCTGCATCTCTCTACCCTCCATGCCTCCCCTGCATTTCTTCATCCCCTTTCCCTCTGAGGAAGATCTTTCTCTTCCTAGTATCCTTTTTTTAATGTTCCAGACTTTTTTTTTATATTAAAGAGAATAGTAAAAAAAAAAGAAAAAACCCAGTAGCAAAATACTAACATCACAGACAAAAACAAAACAAAGCAAGAACATTAAAAATGATACAGGGTTTCAAAACAAAATGATAGGAATTAACAGTGGCTGTTATATTACATAGTGTTATCTTCATCAAAGTTGCTCAGATTACCAGATTTGAGAATGCAGGATTGATCAAACCGTTAAAGAGAATTAAAAAATAATAATAATTAAAAGAAACTTAAGAGACAATGCAGAGTTTCACTAGACAAGGTGGCAGGAATTCACCAATGGTTAATATATTGCATATTGTTGTCTTCAGATCAGTTGAGATTACCAGATATAAGTACACAAAATTGGTCAAAATTTTAAAAAAATTAAGCATCACCTATTCCTTTCAATAAACAAGCAGACATTAGCAATACAATCAAAGGAGGGAACACGTATTATATTTTATTTTGCTCTTATAATCTGGGTTTCTCATATAAGAAAAACCATGCAAGATTTAAATTTGTGTGTCTGATTTATTTCGCTTAACATTGTGGTCTTATGGTCCATCCACTTTCCTGCAGATGACTCGAGTTTACTATTTTTGTGGCAGAGTAGTACTCCTTTGTGGGTACATACCACATTTTCTTTATCCATTCATCTGTTGATAGAAATATAGGCCGCTTCCAAGATTTAGCTATTAGGAACTGTGCTGCTATGGTATGCATGGGTCACTGTAATACAATGTTGTTCAGTCTTTTGGGGAAGATATCTACAAGAGGAATAGCTGGGTCAAATGGAATCTCTAGTTTTAGATTTTTTAGAAATTTCCATAGTGATTTTACTAGTTTGCATTCTCACCAATAGTGCACAAGGATTTATTTTTCTCTGCAGCCTCACCTGCATTTGTTATTATTTGATTTCTGAATGATGGCTATTCTCTCCAGGGTATGATGGAATCTCAAAGTTACAATTTATATTTCTCTAAAGGCCAGCAATGTTGAACATTTTTTTTCAT
>NW_004955483.1:1416165-1487707 GCF_000276665.1 Chinchilla lanigera | reverse complement strand
AATTATAGTGTCAAATGTGAACCAAATATTGACAGACCTTAAGGACCAATAATATACTTCCCTTAACCATAAAAAAAGAGAGCTTTAATTATAGTATAAAACACTAAGATAAACCAAATACTGACCTACTGTTGACTTACAGTAAATCTACTGACTGGAACAACTTTACTTCTGCTAACAATAGAACTGTATTCAACAGTACTGTAAAGTTAACCAGCTACGTAGAGATTCATAAAGATTAGCACTCATACTAGTGAAGTCAGTGGAATTAAAGAACCTAGAGAATGAAAAAAGCAGAGCCTGAGAAATTAATCCATGGAATATATGAGATATGAGAAAGAAAAGAGAAAAGTTAGGTAGGGGTGCTTACTGAAGAGTAGAAAGAATTAACAATGTTAGAGAGCAGTCACGGGAATGAACCAGAAAGAGAAGGAAAAAGATGAACAGAGAGCCAAATACAGAAATAAAGATGAGAAGTACAAGAAAGGGGGAGGAGAGGAAAAAGAAAAATAGAAAGGGAACTAAAAGAGGGATGAAAAAAACCCCAAACTCAAACAAAAAGAAAAAAAAAAACTGATGAAGGAAAAAAAGTAATAATTTTTTAAAAAGCTGGGTGTGGTGGTACACACCTGTACTCCCAGCACGCAGGAGACTGAGACAGGAGGATCGCTGTGAGTTCAGCTCACTATGGGCTACCTAGTGAGTTTAAGACCAGCCTGAACTACATAGCAAGACTCTGTCTCAAAAAACCAAAATAGGTAGGTAAGTAGATTAATTGATTAAAAAATGATAATAATAAAATAAAAAATCTGAGTCAAGGAAAAACTTCCTGGGATTTTGAATGAATATTTTCTTGCCAAGGTCTGTAGTCTTGGGATCTATAGCCAATCAAAATTTTAGGGCCTATGGATTTTTGAAGTGCTCTCCCTGTACTAGAGGACCCCATACTCACCCCAGGGTATGGTTACCCTCCAAGCCAAGACATGTTGTTCCCTTTGGTAAATGGGAACCGCCGTCAGCCCTCTGGTCTCTGATGGATGTAGGCTGTGGAGCAGGGCTTCAAGTGGACTGTGGAACTTAATGAATGCCAGCGATCACAGGGTCTGATAACCCCCTTCGCTTGCTGGGCATTGTCCTCATTCTGGATCGGGTTGATTGATTAGTCCTTGCCTCTGCTGCCCTGTGCCAAGAGAAGCAGAATGTAGGGCTAGCTTGGAATTGTTGGATGACCTTGCCCTTGTGTGGGACGGTGGGGAATACTACCCAGTTCTGCTGGCTTATGTCAGGGGAGCAGCACTGCCTGTCCAGAGAGTGCTGATTTGCTTCAGGCAGGGGAGGGTTGCTACTTTTCCAGAATGGGCCTGCTTGGTCACCTGAGAAGGGGGTGTTCATCTAGTGCCAACCAGCTTGCTCAAGTCCAGTTGGGTAAATGTATGTAGTGTAAAACCCATTTCGTACCCAGATACTGCTTCAGGTTACTTTTGGTCATATTCCGGTGCACAAATTGGCAGAACTAGATCTGCCTCAATTTCAGCAAGTGATGGAATCATTAATAAAGTTGTGATTATTTGTTTCACTGTTATTTAAAAAAGTATATTTTCACTTTACCATGAAAGGGCAAGGTAAAGATAATAATTCATGAAGTGCTGTGAAGAAATTTTAAAAACCAAAATTATACATGCTCATAATTTACAATGCAGATGTCCTGCAAGGCTTTTAACCAAGAAAGGCCCCTTGTTTCTCTTCGCACTCCCGCTTCCCCAGTTGACGCTAACTTCCATTCCTTTAGTTGTTTGTTTCCATTTTTCTTAATAATATGCTTTCTCCTCCCTCTGTTTCAGTTTTAGGCAGTAGCTGGAACTGTTCACTTCTTACTGTGGAGACGGTAGCATACCTCCTATGCACTGTATCTCTGCCAGACTCTTTCACATTCATTCTCGAGCTCTCACAGGGTTTGCACTTCCCGTTTTCTTTACTTTTATTAGAATGATTGACTAGATCAATACTTAGCATTACTTCATTTCAGCCACGTAAATATTCACAACCGATTTATACGGCACACTACGATTATGTTCTTTTTTCTTTATCCCTCCCCCATTTTCATTTGTGTGGTTTTTTGCATTCTTAGCCTGTATTCTTCTTGGACACATCCTTGTTTGTGTCACATCTGGGCCTGTTCCACTGCTCACTTCCTCTGATGTCCCCTTATCATTTGGCAGAAATTCCTTTCACCTCATCCTGTGTCTTTTTCTACTTCCGTTGACTGAAATCGTTTTTTAGTGTACCCCTTTGTTTTGATGGAGCACCCTCTGCAGTTGCTTTCTAAGAAGAGGTGCACTGGAAATAAATTTATGTTTGTTTTTTTTGTGTTTTTGTTTTTGTTTTTTTCCAGTACCAGGAATCAAACTCACAACCTTGCGCTTGCCAGGCAGGCGCTGTGCCACTGAGCTAAGTCCCCAGCCCCGGAAATAAATTTATATAACTCAGATATCTTCCTTCTTGGTTGACAGAATGTCACTAGGTATAAAATTAGTTGTAAGTTGGGATCGTTTTAGTTTAGAATTGTGAAAACTGCTCCATTGTCGTTTATCCTGTACTGTTCCGATACTACCTTTGTGACTTGTTTTTGTCATCCTATGGGATCACTTGGAGTCACTTCTGTTTTGAGTGTATTGAAATTTTAGAATAATGTGCTGTAGAATAAATTGTTTAACCAATTTACTGGGCACTTGTAATGGACAGGGTAATTCATGTCCATTGGTACTGGAAACTTTCTTTCTTTCTTTTTTTTTTTTTTTTTTTTTTGGTACCGGGAATGAACTCAGGACCTTGTGCTTGCCAGGCAGGTGCTGTGCCGCTGGGCTACATCCCTGGCCTCTGGAAACTTTCCTGAGTCAGTCCTTCACAATTTCTTTGTTTCCTTTTTCTCTGTACTCTTTCTCCTAAACTTCCATTAGTCAGTGTATGCTTCCTCTATTAGCCCATTAGTTTTTACCTTTTCTCTTCTAATTTCTCATTCTTTATGTGTCCCTCTTCCCCATCCTGGGAAATTCTGGGAGTTCTATCAGACAGCCCTAAGTTTCTGCTTCTCCTATCACATTTTACTGTTAGTCCTGTTTTGTGGTGCACATTTATTTTTTTAACCTTTCATGTGGAAATGGAGTAGGAAACAAATAAGCTTCTTGGAAGTTTCTGAGTGGGGCCTGCTGACCAGTGGCTTCCATGCAGGGTGATCCTCTTGGAGTCTCCCTGACTGTCAGACTCCTCTAGACTTTCTCGTGGGCTTTGGAAACGTGTACAGCTGCCACCTGTTCTGAGATCTGGAGTAAAGAGGGGGTGAGGGGTGTCACTGGAGCCTCCCTGGGCCACTGTCATGTACCCCGCTCAGCTGCACCCAGAATTTCTCTGCTGTGCTGTCTGCAAAAAGTAACGTGGTAAACGGCGTTGGCCAGCTGTCCCCTCTAAAGCTCCCTTCAGTGTCACTTCTGCGGGGATCTTGCTCTTCCTTGTGGAGCAGCACAAAGCCACTTGCTTCTGGGCCTTTGGCTTAGCTCCAACCCTTTCAGAGCTATGAAGTTGTGTGATCATTTGGCTTCCAATTTTGTTGGTTTTGTCTTTTCTCCCCGTGTGAGAAAAGGCGTTTTTTCAATCTGTTGCTGTAACGGCAGTGGAGATTCGGAGGAGCTGAGTGGGTGTTCAGTCCTTCAGTCTCTACTGGAAGACATTTGTCTGTGATGCGTCCCATATCACTTAGCTCATATCACTTACTCTTTCTCCCCTTCTGTTTCCCAAGTTGGAGAATATTCTCTTTCCAGAATCTCAGCTGAGGCTCACTCTGTCTTTGCACTTTGTCACACCCTTCAGTGGTTGTTATACCTAAGTGGACGAAGGGCCCAAATCCTTGAGCATTAGGGGTGGGGTTTCATGGGGTAATCCTGCAAGGATCAGTAGGGCCTGACCACTCCAGTATTCCCTGGTTAAATTCAGCAGTTGCCCACCCATGTCTCCTCTAACGCCAGCCCCATTGGAAGTTCACCCGTGTAGAGACCTGTGACTAGAGCATTTGAACATTAAAACACACCTCATCTCTGTCCTAGTCCCCCACTGACACCTTCTCAGTCTTTACATGAAGACAATATTCAATGTTCCTCCTAAATTCAATGACCAAACTGGGTGTAGTGACACACACCTGTAATCCCAGCGCTCGGGAGGCTCAGGCAGGAGGATCCTTGCGAGTTTGAGGCCAGCCTGAGCTACAAAGTGAGCTCAAGGCAAGCCTGAGCTGCATAATGAGACCCTGTCTCCAAAAATAAACTAAATAAATAAATAAATAAATAAATAAATAAATAAATAAATAAATAAATAAATAAATAAATAAATAAATAAATAAATTCAGTGACTTCACTGTTTAAAGGGTCTCAGAATGGCAGCTGTGTGTGCAGCCACCTCCATGTGTATATCTTGGCTGAGTGTGGCTGGGACTTGTATGCGTAGTCAGACCCACAGGATCGATCTGTGTCTTGCTTGGGCTTGCAGGAGGTCGTCTGCAAGAGGCTCGGAGTCCCATGATCTTAGTGAAGGAGGAGATGAAAAGAAGAAGCGAGATTCTCGGAAAAGCGGCTTTCTCAATTTAATCAAATCCCGGTCCAAGTCTGAGCGCCCCCCGACGGTCCTGATGACAGAAGAGCCCTCCTCCCCAAAAGGGGCCATCAGAAGTTCAGCTGTAGACACCCCCAGGAAGGAGCCAAAGGCCACGGAGCACAATGGGAATTCAGACCGCACGGAGGAGCTGAGGACACCCGACTCCCTTGAAGAGAGCCCGGGCGAGGAAGCAGGACGTGTGGAGCGTGGGGACAGCAGGAGCAGCCCACAGGCGGGGCGCAGGTACGGCGTCCAGGTGATGGGCAGCAGCCTGCTGGCCGAGATGAAAGCCAAGCAGGAGTGGAGAGCTGCCTGCGCCCAGAAGGTAAGAGCCATTCCACCCTCCTGTGTGCATGTCAGTCGCCGCTTGTTTTTTGTGGGAGACAGAAGTACTGAAAAAGAACCCGTTAGCTAAAGAAAGATCTGAGAACAAACGATTTATCCCAAAGGAGCCCAGGGCAAGACCATGAAGGCAGGCATGGCCATTTTCACTTCAGTCCTGTGTTCATTCTTGAGGGGAGAAGAGTGCAGGCTGGGTGGGAGGGAGCTTGCTGGCCTTGGGCTCCTAGCCTTTCCCAGGGGCCCAGGGCCTTCCTGTGCCTGTCATGAGATTTGCGTCAGCCATTCCAGGTCTGCCGCATCTTGGGCACAGTGAGCCTGCTGCTGGGCCCCTGAGGGCCCTCAGAGGGAGGGGAACTGACAGGCAAATAAAAACACTGGAACCAGAATACAGTTATGTGAAGGCAGAACCTGGTCTCCAGTCCCTTCATAAACTATCCCTCTTCCAAACCTCAAAGCTCTTTTCCATATCCCAGATTTAAATAATCCAAGAAAAAGTCAAGGATCCTGTCAGAGTGGATTGAATATTTCCCCGACTGTTGACACATACTTATTCCTATAAAGAAAAATCCACAAAATTTCAGAATTTTTGAGTCCTCCCAGATGTGACTTCTAAAGCATTATTTATTGTTTCAGCCTTTATTCATTTATTTATTTCTCAGACAAGGTCTTGCTGTGTAGTTTAGGTTGGCCTAAACTGTGGACTCACTATGTAGTCCCAGCTGGCCTCAAACTTGCAGCAATCCTCCTGCCTCAGCCTCCCAAATGCTGGGATTATAGGTGTGCACCCTCACGCCCAGCTGAGCCTCTTTTTAAAGTGTTGTTAGTGTCTTTTTTCTTCCCTTTCACTGATTTTATTCAATAGCTACTGAAAGGAATGTGTCTTTGTTACAACCATTAAGAGAAATATGCCTGTGTTTCACTCTGGTTTTAGTTTCTCCGCATTATCCTGAGTGATTTTTACGTTTACAAAATTGGTTTCCCCAAAGAAAGAAAAAGGGAACATCTGTTTTATTTGAAGTATCAGAAGAAAATTCTCTCCAGTGAGCCCTAGACTTTCAGAGAATAATGGTAAACTACATGCGAGATATAGAGGGCTCTTTTATGTCACTTTTAAACAACTCTTTTTCATTAAATCCTACATCTCATAGGAGATCACAGCTGTTCCCCATGGTTTCCCACCAGCACCACCACTAGCAGTTGCCTAATTCCTGGTCCTTTCTAGCTCACTCTCCAGGCCTTAGAAAGAGGGGTTGGGAGGGAGACCATGTAACTATATCCTGCTAGTTAGTTCTATAAAGGAGGCATAACATGACCTTCACTGGTCAGAAAAATGAGTAAGTACTACAGCTGCATCTTTAGTGAGTCAGATGTCCAAATGTTTACATTTTAATCCATTTTATACATTTCTTTTTAACAGTGAATGTACTTTTTTCACTAATGAGCTGTTCATTTTGTCACTGTTTCCAGTGATGAACAGCTGCTTTTTAGTGGAAAGATGAGAAATTTTGGAGTGTTTTCCATGTGTCTTGGATTGATAGATTAATTGACTCAAAGTGACAAAATCCTTATGGTTTATATATTTGTGTTTGTCAGAGACAGTATACGGATACTCCCATAGCGCCATCTAGTGTCAAAATAGGCAACCATCATCACTTGAAAATTTTTAACTAAAATTCAGACCAGTCATGGGTATTCTGTCAGAATTTTTTTTAAAAAGATTGCAAAAATTAGCTTTAGCGCCAGGCGTGGTGGCACACACCTGTAACCCCAGCACTTGGGAGGCTGAGGCAGGAGGATTGTTGTGAGTTTGAGACCAGCCTGGGCTACAAAGTGAACTCAAGGCCAGCCTGAACTGCATAGCGAGACCCTGTCTCAAAAAAAAAAAAATTAGTTTTAGAGGGGCTGGTGATATAGCTCAGCAACACAAGTGCCTGCCTGGCAAGTGCAAGGTCCTGAGTTCAAGTCCCAGTACCAAAAAAAGAGAGACGCAAACAAAAAACTTAGCTTTAGAATATTTTCCCCTAAAATGCCATGGCTGTCTTTACAAAGATAGCAGTGCAAACATCCATAGTCAGTGCATTGTGAGGAAAATAAATGGTGTCTTTACCTTCCCTGCAGAATTCTTTTTACATGAATGGCATTTAATACATGCATTTAAGGAGAAAGAGTGGTAAACACAAAGATAGGTCATTTATCACTTATAAGCAGAGGGGCATAGCAAGTTGTGAAGGCCAAGAGGTTGTATCTTTTCTTCTGAGAGCCACCAAGTCAGCTACTTGCCTACAAAAACAAGCAGCACTGCCTTGTTTTATCCTGGTTTTGCACATTTTGGGGATATATACCTAGCTCAGGAAACCTGGGAGAAAAAAAGAGAAAACAATTTAAATTGCAGGCAAGAGAAGTTCTGAGTGGGAAGCATAAGGAGGTCCTCACCTGAGTTGCTGGGAGTGCCCTTGAAAGAGCCTGGAAGGGGGAGGTCCCCAGGGGGACTTGGAGGCTGGCAGACATTTGTTCTGGGCACAGAGCAGAACAAGTCCTTCCTAGGGTCACGTGGCCCTTATCACTGTGGGGCTCAATGCACACTTCTCCCAGACACACTCACTGCCTCTAGGGAGAGTGGAGCTTTTGTTTGTCTCGATGAAATCCCTCAGCATCCCTGGCACTCCCTCAGATGGACCAAGCTGGCACTTCGGGGTTTGTGAGTGCCGCGAGCAGACGAGAGCTCAGCCATATCCATTAACCCCTCCTGTGTTACCCAGACTAGTTTAAAGCTGGAACTGGGAGCACATGATTGTTTTTGGGTTTGTCAAAGGAAGGAACAGGCTGCCTGGGGAGCCATCCTGCCTCCTGCTCTACCTGCCCACTGTGGGTTTTTTTGTTTTTTTTGGGTGTTTTTGGCTTTTTTCCGGTTCCGGGAATCGAACTCACGACCTTGCGCTTAGCAGGCAGGCGCTGTGCGGCTGAGCTAAATCCCCAGCCCCTGCCCGCTGTGTTTTTGATTCTTAGACCAGAGGTAGGTGTAGGTTGTTTTGGTCAGTAGAATTTACAGAGGTTCTTAATCAAATTCTGGGCTGTATATTTTATGCCCTTTTTGCGCTGCTCTAATGCAGATTTAACACATTGTAAGGGGAAGGGCTGATTTCCGCCTTGTCAGCTTCAGCTACTTCCTTTCGCCAGTGGCACTTAACTTGCCCTGCCTTGGTCATCACCTCCTCCCGTTTGTAAAAATTAATCGAGACCTGAGGTAGACTCTGTGGTAGAGTGCTTACCTAGCATGAGCAAGACCCTGCATTCCTCCTTAACAAAAACAAAAATTGCAGCTCATCCATCTGTACCTTCCCTGCAAGCGCACATCTGCGCCCTGTGGCTTGACCTCCAGAGCAGCAAAGACTCTGCTCGTTTTAGGCCCCCTTTTGCCTACAAAGTTTGTTGAATTTGAAAAGGGTTGCCCTGCTTTTAAAACTAAAAATTTTTGTAGAGCAGGTATGGGTAGGGTCCTGTAAATTTGTAGGGTATGAGTGTTCCTTCACATCGAGCGTTGGGGCTACCGGCCTCATAGGTGTTGGACGTGAAAGATAAGTGTCACTGAGCCACCAGCTTCCCCTGGCCCACAGGTCTCTCACCTGGGGGATCCCCAAAACCGAGAGAGCAAATATGGAACCAAATGTGTTTTATGTGGCTGTGTTCCAGCAGTAAAGGCCCAGAGACATAAATAAGTCAGACAGGCCATTCTTTGTCGTCTCTTACTTTCCTACTCTCCACGCACACCTTTTACCCACTATTAACTTACACTTGGGGGGGGGCTTGAATTTTTTAGAAGCTTGGGAATGATGCCATGTCCCAGGATTATGCAAGCCCGGTGCTGAGCAGCATGGAACGCCTGGATGGAGCTGGAGCAGGTAAGCCAGGCCAGGCTGTTGCCCTTGAGGAAAATTGCTTCTGGCTTCAGCAGTCACCTGTGATTGACAAAAGTGAAATAAAAACAGGCAGCTGAGGGAAGTCCCCTGTTCTGTGTATTCCCAGCTGTCACCTGGGAGAGCCAAGTCTCCTCCCTGATTGCTCCCCGCATAGGCAGGTCTTCCATGATTAAAGCTTTGTGCACAGAACTCCTAAACTGTGAGCATTTGGTGGGGGCAGTGGAACCTGGTTAATGGCATGTGGAAGGTGAGTGGCTATTTTGATATCAGGGAATAGTCTTCCTCACAACTTGAATATGCCTGAAATCCAATACTCTTCACTCCTCTGACTACTTAGGTGGAATAAGGGTAAGATACCTTAGTTGGAGACTGGGGAAAAACTTGTAAATTGCATGTTAGGGTCCTGGTTTTGTAGTTGGATGCTCTTCCGACTTTCTGTAGTACCTTTAAGTAGTAAGAGTTGAACTATAAATTGCATGTAATCAGCTTATGTTTGCCAGTAGGCTGGGTAAATAACAGTGTGGATGGAGATGCAGAAGGGGAGGACATTTCTGGAGAGCTCTTCTCACCACCGTACATGAGCTGTGGCCATCAGCGTAACCCTGCTCAATCAGAGCCTGTAGCCAGAGCCCTGCCTGCTGGTTGTCTAGAACGGAGGAGCTTCTAGTTGGCTATACCAGAACTCAGGAAGATCTCTTTGAAGGGTACATTAAGAACTGCTTGTCAGGCTGGGTGTGGTGGCTCACACCTGTAATCCCAGCGCTCGGGAGACAGGCAGGAGGATTGCTGCGAGTTCGAAGCCAGCCTTGGCTACACAGTGAGTTCAAGACCAGCCTGAACTGCATAAAGAAACCCTGTCTCAAAAAGACCAAAAAAAAAAAAGACTACATGTCTCTTTGTACAAGATTGCAGAGCTGCCCACTGCAAAATATAAAACTTGCCATTTCTGGAATAGTCAGAGATGATCAGAAAAGCCCTATCAAGCTCATTATTTTTCTGTGAAGAATTTTAGTATTTTAACAGCATGTTTTGGTTTTTCTCCAGTACCGGGAACCGAACTCACAACCTTGCACTTGCCAGGCAGGCGCTTTTGCCACTGAGCTAAATCCCCAGCCCCTAACAGCATGTTTTGGATCTAAAATATCTACAATGAAAAATGACAGTAATGTTTGATCGGTTTGCACCAGACTTCCATCTTCAAATTATTGCTTTCTTTGACTTTGGATTTTCAAGTTTGCTTTTTGTGCCATGTTGTGTTTCAGTGCCTAGACCGCACCCAGGCCTTCCAGAGAACCGCTTTGCTTTGGGGACTCCAGAGAAGAATGCCAAAGCAGAGCCCAAAGCGGAAGTGAGCTCGAGATCTCGCAGCTCTTCCTGCACGCCAACCAGCCCGAAGCCCCTCCTGCAGTCCCCCAAGCCCACCCTGGCAGCACGGCCCACCATCCCGCAGAAACCAAGAACTGCCTCCCGGCCTGGTAAGATTTTGCCTGGCCTCGGAGCCACACCGAGGCCAGGCAACCTGTCAAGGTCGGTGGATCCCTGGGCAGTTTCCATGGCTACTACTGGACAGTGTATAGGAGCTCCTGTGGGTATTTCCCAAGAAATCCACAGGAAGCGGCCAAAGGGGCAAGGGCTGGATGACTTGCTTCCTTTGTTCAGCGCCATGGCTCATATGTGTGGTGGTGAGGACCCCAAGACTGTCCTTGTTTTCAAGGCTACAGGTTGGTTGGTAGGCGAGACAGGAAGGGCCTGAGTTTCGTCTCCATGTGTGATGCAGTGTTCTGAAATCTGTCTCCTGGGTTTAGGTCCTTGTAAAGGCTGAGGTGAAAGAATGAAAGTCAGCGGGCCTAGAATATAGCTCAGTGGTGCAGCGCCTGCCTGGCAAGTGTGAGGTCATGAGTTCAATTCCTGGTACCAAAAAGAAGAAGAATGAAAGCCACCAGAGAGGAAAGCACCAGCCCTTGTTGTCACACCTTATTCTGTGACATATTAAGGATCTAGAGCAGGATTTGGCAAACTATGGGCCAGTTTTTAAAACATAACGTTTTACTGGCCAGAGCCACACCGTCTGTATTGGTTTTATCTGTGGCTATCTTTGCAGACAGTAGCTGGGCATAGTAGCGGTGGCAGCACCACGGAGTCTGCAAAACCTAAGATGTTGATTCTCTGGCCATTTACCAAGAAATCTTCTGATTATTAATTTAGAAAATCTAATGATAGAAGAAACTTTAGAAATATTAGAAACAGATTAGGCTCTGCCTTATTCTCTTCCATAAAAAGTCTGCCTCACATCTTTCTTTGATAGCTTTGAGGTGTAAGATTTTTCATACATAAGAAAGGAAAGTTGAATGGGTGTAACAATGAATCCCTCTTCCCTTCTGCCTACAAAGATTAGGCAAGTGGGGTATGTATAGTCAGATCATCCCTGTCCTCGTCATCATCGTGGCCCCTCTTACCTGCGGCCTTAGTCCTGCCAGGCACGGTGCTCAGCTCTGTATGTGGACAAACTCCCGGGATGCTCATTGCGGCTGCATTTCACATGGAGGAGTGAGAGGCACAGAGTGATGCTAAGTCTGCTCTCCCCACACCTGGCGAAAAGCAGTGCAGCGCTGTGATGCCTCCAACCGGCACTGGGAGACAGTCTCCTGCTGACCTCCCCCGTGGGCACCGAGGGTAAAGTAGGATGCAGAGCCCACTATAATAAGTCACTATGCAGAAGAGTTGGGTAGAGTAGCAAGAAAAGCCAAACCTGAGTGCCCAAACTGGTAGATTTTTCTCATTTTATGTTGTACATTCAATTCATTCCTTGTACAGCCAACCTGATTGGTGTTCATCAAGTTCTTGGGAAACCCGGTATACAGTCATGTAAGAGAAGCCATGAAGAGAGAACTTTGAAAAACTGACCGTTAAGAATGCCTCATCCTACTGCAGATCACTTCGGGACTCTTGGTCTACTGCAACTTTTTCATAAACAAGTGCTTTTAGGATGGGAAATACAAGCCATTCCTACTGCATGCAAGATACCTTCATCATAGAATGAGTAGGGAGAATAGAGGCAAAGAAAATCTTTAGAAAAACATTTTATAAGAAAAACAAAAACTTCTCAGAAGGCAGCTTGGCCCTGAGATTCTTTTATCAGCCAGTTGTGCCTCTAGTCCAAAGTAAGGAAACAACTCTTGTAAAATGAATCTAATCCCATTTGTAGAGTATTTCAACTCCCCAGTTGTAAATGCTAAATATGAAACCAGGAGGAGTCCAATATTCTGTCCTAAGAACCTTTAATTTTCAGTTTGCTTACCAAATGCAGCAGTGCCATGTAGTCTCACAGTACTTAGTATTTTGAGAGTTGTATGAAGAAGCAGTTGCCTTTGCAGAGCTTGAGAATTGAGCAAACGTTTTCGAATCACCTTCTTGTTTCTCCTCTGCCAGTGTTCTGAGAGGTGGTCAGGGTCCCAATGTCTTGTTGCATCTCTGCTTTTTCAGGAAGCAAGTAGGTGACTTGAATTCAACAAACAAGAATGAAGAGACCCGGATGTGTGCTGTGTTCTACACACACGTGTGCACACACCCACGCTGACTGGAGACTTACCACGCTGACAGAACAGAGAAAGGAGCATAGTTCACTAACACTTTGCAGTTAGAGTGAAGCAGCACAGGCTGTAGGATTAAGAAGCTGGAATTCTAATCCTAGCTCTCTTGCCATCTTGTTAGCTTAGCACATCATTTAATGTTTTCATTTTTCTGGTAACCAAAGTCCTTTGTGATTCAAAAAAATCTATGATTCCGAATTATTCCTAGGGACCCTTCAGTGTGTGTATGTAGGTACATGAGCACATGTATGTTCGCATGTATGTTGTGATACTGCTCTAGATTTGGCAAGGTAAAGGCAGTTTGTCACACACTGACAATGGGTCATACTTGTGACAACTAAGAGCATGGTGTTTGAGGGAGAAGAAACATCTGGTTCACCTGCTTTCCAAATATCAACCCATAGGGGCTAGGGATTTAGCTCAGCAGCACAGCACCTGCCTGGCAAGTGCAAGGTCGTCAGTTTGATTCCTGGTACCAGGAATAAAAAAACAAACAAATATCAACCCATTGAAGTGCTCTCTCTGCAGTATAGATTCACATCTGTGCCAATTTTAGCCTTTTATTTTGGCATTCATCATCCTTTGATTTTCTTGTTTGTGGCTGATTCTTGACTAACCAGGAACACAAAAGTACTTACTGGCCAAAAAATTTTGTTTTTTCTTTCTTTGAGTCACCTATATGTAAAGATTTACATGCTGATGTCTTGTGTGCTTCGAATCAGGTTTGTGAAAGAGTTTGATTGCTGTGTTTGTCTCTCTGTAGAGGATGTCCCAGACTCTCCATCTGGCCCTAGCTCTCCTAAAGTTGCTCTGCTTCCTCCTGTCCTGAAAAAAGTTCCCTCAGACAAGGAGAGGGATGGGCAGAGTAGCCCCCAGCCCAGCCCCAGGACATATTCCCAGGAAGGTAAGCCTGTTTTTCTCTGGGACTACCCTTCCCCTAAAGAGGTTCATTTCAAAAGGAAAAATTTACGGTGGATTTAACCCCTATCTTGCCTTCAGGACATCATCCCTTGGATTAAATGTTGAGAACCAGAGTAATGTGTTAGCTTAGAAACCCAGGGTAGCATTAGTGATGACATTGGGCTTGAAAGAAGACTGAGCTTCCCAGCTGAAAGGCCTGAAGTCACTGGGTGCTCCTGAACCGGCTCCCAGCATGTGAGGAATTCCTTAAACAGGATTCGTGCCCTGCCTGGCGCTGCCTATAGATTTCTAGGTCCGTGCTTTCTCTGGTTGGTATCAGTGCCCATTGCCAAGGTTCTAGAAGGAGAACACAGAGGGCCACAGAGGCTTTGTAGCCCATCGTGCCTATTCAGTGATGAGTCACATAAATCTCGTCCTTGGGAGTGTGACACCTGTGTGACTGGCTCCCAAGGAGTCGCTGCACCATTGGTTTGTATGCTGTGACTGATTACTTACACCCATCAGATTAAGTTGCCAGCTGTTATTGGAGGCGAAGGCACCGGTTTCTGTCATTCACCTTGCCCATTAAGTTGCATTTTGCTTTCTGTCCTATGTAAAGTATAATATGAATGCTGTTTCTAAGCCCCGCCTGTACCTGTAAAGAAATTTTGGAGTCACACAAGCCGTCACCTATGTCCAGGTGACTCTCATTGTGATTTGGAGTCGCCGTGTTTTATTTTAGATTTGTTTGCACTGAAATCCTTTGATCTCTAGCTCTGACATTGTCTACTTGGTCTTTTTTCTATTTTCTTTTATTGGTAGTAGTCTTGGGTTGAAATTAATAGAAGGTTTTGCTGAATATGTCTTTGTGGCTTGGGAATCTCATCAAAAACAACAACAGTGAAAACACTGTGTGCTTTCTGCATTCTGCAGATTTATTTGGTGAGGAGAAATCTCACTGACCTGTTGGCTATAAATTTTAAAAAGGGTTTTAACTGAAGCTGGAACACTTTGGTCAAATAGAGAAACTAAAGCCACAAAAGGTGGTTTATATCTGTAGTCCTTTCACACAGCATAAATAAATAGGGTTTCTTATTCAGCTAAAGTCTTTAGACTATTTGGTGTAAAAGGAAGAGCCTTCAGTGGTGCTGGTTCAAGCTGACCTGATCTACTAATCGCCCCTTGGCCGCTGGGTTCTCACCACATATCCCCTCTCCCATGCCTGGCTTCCTCACCCTCCTTTCCGCACTTGCTGACCTTACATCCTCTCTTTTAAGGAAGCTTTGGCAGTGCTTTTGGGGATTTGGTTGGGGAGACATGGGAAAGGGGTCGTAGTGGGAACTAGAAATGTTCATCTTATTAAAAGCAGTGGCAGTAATGAAGGATTTTTTTTAAGTCAGGAGATTCAGTAAAGAAATCATTGATACAATCCTAAATATCATTTAGGATGATAAAACAAGGCCTACAGAAGCCACCTGCGTCCCAGCCTCATGAGTAATGTTCTGTGTATTACAGAACCTTTCTAGTCAACCAAGTGGCTGACAGCGAGATGCCACTAGCAGACTTTTAGCTGCCGTGACAGAATTACATGTTCTGAGAAAGTTAGAGGTTGAGTTGTTCCTCAAACATGTAAGAATTTCCTTATTCCTCCCAAGAGCGAACGTTAGGCATGGTTCATGCACCCATCTTTGCAGTGGGGTGGTTGGGACTGCATAGCTATGGAGACCATACTTTCCCACATGGGATCCAGAATAAGCTGATAGCAAAATGTTATGCCAGTGGTATTACGTCGTGTTGAAGTTGGCCCGGAAATACACATGCGGTCTGAGAAAAGCTTGGGAACGTCTGGGTGGTGAGATTTTTATCTTTAGCTTATTCCTTATCTCATCTACTAAGGTGGCCCGGGAATGGCAGTCACTCGGGATCCTGTCGTTTTCCTAAGAAACTGTTCCTGTTGTGTTCGTTCCTATTTTCTTGTATATTATTCATGCTGGTTACTTCGTTTCCTTGTTCTGTGCCTCCCTTTGGACTAGCGTGCCCAACTAATTTCTGAAACAGGTAAATTACTGTGATTCTTCTGGATTATTCCATAGTGAATGTGATTTTTGTTAATCCATCATGGAATCAAAATGGTAATACCGGGGCCTTTTTGTCAGTACCTTTTTGGGGCAGACTCAGAGCTCACCTCATTTTGCACGACATTTCCATAATGTTGGCTGTTGAATTCTGTAGAGAATGGTATATCTGCCCAGCACCAACTCTCTAAGTTCCTTGAATCCTGAGTCGGGTGGGTGAGCTGATACTGAATTTTTCATATTAATATTTTTATATTGATGTCAACACCTTGATGTATTTGAACTATAAAGGGTAAAATGAATCCCTTTTCCTCAGTAGTGCAAAGAGGAGATTATTACAAAAGACATTCAGATCATGACAGTGGCAAGCCTTCCAGTAGAGGGAAAAGATCTTCAAAACTGTCCTCCATCATTGCAGAAGAGGAAGTGAATGCAATTGGGCACAGGAGGTCACAGCCAACAAATGGTTAGAGCCTTCGATTCTCATCCCTCGCTGACCTGGAGCTTATGAACTGGCACTAACAAAAGCAAGCTGTAGTGGAGTAATTGTACTGTGGGACTGGGCCGGGGGTCAGTCAGACAACAGAGTTTTTATTCATTCTAAATAGCAACAGGATGGTCCTAATGTTTGAGGCAAAATATATCGACTCAGCAGTCTAAACGTAGATATTCGTATGAGAAGGATCAAGTTACCTGGGTGACTTGTCCATGAAAATTTCATTATTTTTATATTTGGGGTCATTTCTCCTGTTCATTTCCTCTTGTATCTTGTCTGTCACCTTCCAGCTGGGGTTGAATCTGAAATTTGCAGAGTAACAGAGTTTATCCCCTTAGAGAATATTGGCCTGATACCTTCCACTCTTTTCGAAAAAGGTCAATAAAAAGCCACCAATGAAATGTAGACCTGGGGTCATGCACATGGTCTTTCATTGGACATTTTATGACCCTTTAGTGAGAAAGAAAAGATACCAGTTAACTTTTTAACCCTGAGGAGCAATTTATTCTCTTCTCCAGCAGTTACTCTTAGGCCATTTCTGTCTTCTATTCCACCCTACACTGGATTCTGTAAGGTGAATACAGTCCCAGCAGACAAAAAGGACACAGACTCTAACTCAGTTTGAACCTCCACTGGGGAATTTTAGAATAGGCTTTGCCAACTCTAAGAAGAGATGTCTTTTCTGTGATTAAAGTACTCCTCATTTCCCTAATTAGTAGCTTTTCACAAATATGATTTGAAGCTGGTCATGGTGGTGCTTGCCTGTATTCCCAGCACTCTGGGGGGCTGAGGCAGGAGGATTGCAAGCCTAGCCTGGCCAATTTAGCAAGACACTATCTTAAACATAGATAGATAGATAGATAGATAGATAGATAGATACATACATACATACATACATAGATACATAGATAGATACATAGATAGATACATAGATAGATGGATAGATAGATGGGCTGGACATTTAGCTCATTGCTAAGGCTCTGGGTTCAATTCTCAGTACAACACAGACACAAACACACACTGACACACCCGCATATGCAAATGCACACACAACTTGAAAAATCACTTAAGGGAACTTATTGCATCATAAAAGGAGAATATATAAAATATCCTGATTTGTGAGATTTCCCTAGAGGACTTCTCTCCTTGGAATGATGCTTTTTTTCTTCCTGTAAAAATTTATCAGGGGTTACTGTATAACTGTGCTTGGGATCCCAGGGATCAAGCCCACGGCCCAGCATTGTGGTATAACTCTGTGCGCTTTGCCTCTGCCTCAGGAAGCATTTGAGGACACAGTTAAGGAGAGTGACCTTATGACAGGAACAACTTATTTCTATTGTAGAAGGGTGGACCATGTGCAAATGCTCAAATGTGAACACTGTATTGTGCTTGATAAACCTCATGTGTCCACTCCATGTGGACTCATGTGGACCACTCCATGTGGACCTCATGTGTTGACTCCAGTGGGAAATTTAAAGCTGTACACTAGTGAATTGGGCCTGGGACACTGCAAATGAGACCCGCTGTCTCTGTAAGAGTGTAGTCCTCGATACAGACTTTAAAAGCAAAGCAATGTCTCCCAGCTCATCACCAGGAACCTCATTTCTGAAGCGGCCCCTTTGGGAGAGCCTGGAGCTCTGATGCATACTAGTTAGAGGACAGAGTAGAGATTAAGATGCCACCTGTAGCAGAAAGAAAAGACACTTAAGTCATGTAAGGGTAGGACAAATAGAATATTCTCTTCGGGCCAGGTAGCACCTACCCTAGACCAGTTGAATTGGCCCTTCACTTTTTTTTCTTTTTGTGGTGCTGGAAGATGGAAACCAGAACCTTGCACAGACAAAGCGGGGCACTACCGTTGGGCTGCATCCCAGCCCCATCATTCACTTTTAAAGGATTTCCTGTGTGGAAAAATAAGGATTTCCTTATTTTTCTAAAGAGTGCTAGAGTTATTTTTGAGGATATATTAAGTCAAAATCTCTGTCCCTGTATTGCTCTTTTGTTAAAGACATCTGAGGTTGCGTAGCTATTTCTAGAACCTGGAAATTTACCCTTGCGCTATTATATTCCTTGACTGAAGTCACTTATTAACAAGGCATCCTTGATACAATGATCTTCCAGAGCCACTAAAAGCACTTTATACAACAGAAAGAATTCACCCCCGGTACTACATGAATCACGCAGTGAGGCATTGAGTTAGCGTGAAGAGGGTGAGTGTGGAGATAGCCAAATCATCCAAAGGCCAGGGGGAGACATTCTGTTTCTGTCCTTGTTCCATGACCTCATCAGCTTAAAATTCTCCTTGTGATGGATTACATCAGATTTTGATGGAATTAAATAGGACCATCTTGTATGAGCTTCGCTTCCTTGATTTCTTGAAATAGGTACCCAAAAGCAATTTTTTCCAGTGCTTTAATTAAAGTAATTTTATATCTAATATCATTATTTTGTTTTGTTAGTGCCGATTCTTAGCACTTGACTGTCTTCGCCTTTGAGAACTGCATAGCAGTCTGCTTTCTGAATGGTTCCTGGCTAAAACAAGCAACATTTACTAGACCAATGCATGGTGTGTACTTTCCTGTAAGTCTTGTAAGAGCAGCTTTGCAAACACTAAAGCAATTGAATTTCCTAAATCATGTATTTCTGAAACAAACAGAGGCTATTGTTCTCAAAGCATGCTGCATATTCCTTATCATGATTATGTTTTAATTGTGTGGCTGTTCCAATATTAATTTGACAGGTAAAATGTTTACTCTTGTACTGGAAATGTTTGTAACTGCATCTTTTGAATTTCATATCATTTCCTCTCTGCATTTAATTCTAAGCTGTGATATTTTTAGACCTCACTGACATATATCCTATTTTCTTGAAGAAAGTAGTTGTTTTTGCTTGGCCTTGCATGTGTTGTAATGGATCCTGCTTGTACAGCATATCTGATGCTGAGGTTCCTTTACATATCTCTTGCTTCTTCAATACTCCAGCATGCAGCCAAAAATGTTTGGCTGTGACTTATAGGATATAAGCTAGAGCTCTGTTCTGCATTTTCCCACCAAACCCAGGTTCTACTTTCCTTATATAAAGCCTTAAGAGAAATTTAGCAGTTGGCTGGCATTTTGGACCCTTCCTAGATAAGAATAAAAAAATCAGAGCCAACTACCAAATATGATTTTAAGGTCACCATTTTTCCTTCCTGAAAATGCAGATGTCAGTAGAGCTTACAGTGGGAAAAATCTCAAATTTTTATGTGAATCTCTGACTCTGGGTTTATAAGCATATTTCAGAAGGTTTTAAATTAGCAGATATATATTTGCATATATGCATATGCAAAATCAAATCATCTTCAAGAGCAACAGACTTCATGTTTAAGCCTCTCTATGACAGTTATTGCCACTATAGACAGGATGTGAATATATATGCAAGGGTTTGTGCTGCATAAATTATCCTCTCATTTACTTGAGTGTCTTTTACCAATTATTAGTACACAAAAAGGGAGTAAATACACGTAAGTAGCCATATACAGAGAGGCTTCAGCATTCTTAATTGTACAAATACACTGAAAAGTCCAATTTATGCTTTACCCTTTATAAAATCAAGTATTATATCAAGCTACTTAGGAGGAGGCCTTTCTAAATTAGTAAAAACCTTGAATTTTGTAAATGTGTTTCAAATGAATTCCCTAGATTTAGGTTTCAAGCAGACAGATTCTACTTAGACCATCCTTTAATGGAAGCCTGACCAAACCTACTTCAATATAATTGTAATTAGAATCTTAATTATATGCAATCAAATAGATGCTCCCTAAAGACTGGAAAACAAACTTGACAGAGAACATTTCTCCTCCAAAGCTGTTGGTGCTAGGGTTCTGGGCTGATCCCGCTGCAGGCAGGGAGACAGTGCTCTGGTTTCCAAACTCACCGCATTAGTTGTGTTGCTAGTTCCTTCATCCCTCTGCCTAAGCGCCCCAGTCTGAATACCTAGTGTCTCTCTACAGTACTAAGGATGTGTCAGCCTGGACCTAGGATAGCTCTCACAGACATTCACAGTGGGGAGAGTTAATGAACGAAGGTGAATTTACATAGGATGGCCCCCTCCGCTGCATGCTAAGAATGGAAAGCAATGTGTAGCACATGCTAAGAAAGTGCTTTCAACTGAGCTACAGTGGCAGGCCTAGAACGAGTTTTTAAGTAGTGTTGCTACCTTAGTGAAATGCTTTGACAGCTGTCCTGAAATAATGTGGTTTTTTTCCTCACAGTAACTGTGCTGCTGCCATTTTTGCTTGTGTGACTAGCAGTAACTCTGTGTCACCACCCCCAAAGCCTGCATATTAACTTGGCAATCTTGGCTCTTCCCTCTTCGCTTCCTACCCTGCTGTTGTCCAAAAGCCCTGGAGGACTCTGAGACCTTGTGTCAGGGACTTGAAAGAATCAGTGGAGACTAAAGGACGGTGCCCTTTGCTGAAGATTCCTATGCTGTATTTCTCTAAGTTTCAGCCATGCTTGCTGTCATGACCCTAGTAATCTGCATTTTTATCCATGGCATAAACATTTTGAGCTACGTAAAACTTCTCTATTTTTAGAAGGTACTTTTTTTGTTTGTTTGTTTTTCCGGTACCGGGGATCGAACTCACAACCTTGCACTTACCGGGTAGGTGCTGTGCTCCTGAGCTAAATCCCCCTTAAAAAGTACCTTTATGTCACGTTGTATAACATAAATTAAACCTGCAATTTCCAAGAATCTAAAATACTGGGCAGGGGGAAAAGCTTATTATTTTGACCTAGGGATTAAAACAAACACATTTACCCTGGAGACAAATAAGCAATATAGGATTGTTATTTCTTCTTTTGAACCTGTAGTGTTGTAAGCTTATTTTGAATCATTTGATATAGAGAAATACTTTACTTCGGTTTAAAATAGAATGAAAAAAAATTCATAGCAGATCTCACAAGCAGTGCTCTATTTTGAGGTTGGATTTGTTGCAAAGTATTTCAAGACAAAGATATTAGGAAACTTTCCCACATCTCCTTTTTCTCAGTTCAGAGACTGAGAGCTTAAAAAACTTTATATATGAGTCCAGTTGGTTTTGTGGCAAAAGACAAAATATTTATAGATATGCATCTTCTTTCTCCAAATTTGCCTTATTAACTCTAAACCAGTTGCACAGCATATTTAATTTTTTCTCCCAACACAAGCTTAAAAATTTAAAAACCAGTTATAATATTTCTTCCTTGTTTTTTTACCCCGAAGAGAATTTGCCCAAAGATATTGGACCAAAAGAATTTGAAATTTTAAAATTACTAAAAGATGAGAGTTGAGAAAGATTTCTTTTTCTTTTCAGAGTTTTGGGTCATTTCAACAACTGATATATATAACCAGGGCTTTAGTGGTGCACACCTGTAATCCCAGCACTTTAGGAGGCTAAGGTAGAAGAGCTACATTTTCAAAATCCAGCCTGGGCAATTTAGTGATGTAGTGAGACCCTATCTCAAAATCAAAAAATTTTTTTAAAATCTAATTTTTCATTGTCTAGAGACTAGAATTTGGTCCTGACAGCTACATGGGCAAGAGAAGTTCTTTAATATGTTTATGTTTAGTTTTACCTTCCTTTTTTTTTGGTACTGGGAATTGAACTCAGAACCTTGCGCTTGCCAGGCAGGTGCTTTTACCACTGAGCTATATCCCTGACCCTAGTTTTACCTTCCTGAAGTGCTCTTCATCTAAGCAGCCAGCCCCTGTCAGCTTGTAAATGTGCACACAATGCAAAAATCAATGTGATAAAAAGCATCTGATGAACCTGGCAGCTTCCTCAGGACTGAAGTGCTGCATTTCTGGTCAGATCATTTGAGTGTCTGAGTGATGAGGTCGCTGTGCTCTTCTGTCGAGCCACTTGAAGGTGTGGCTTTGATGTTTTCGGCTCAAGTGGCATCTGTACAGTTGCGTGGTGAGTGACATTGCCTTGCTCTTGTAGCTGTGCTGGAGTGCAGCATCCAAGCCTCTCCCAATATACAGGGACAGTGAGGCCACCATCCAGTTGGAAAGAATGTGAGCTCCGGAGGATGGATTGCGTTTACCTCCTGGTTCCATGTTTTGCAAAACTTTCCTTATAGGGTAATTGTGAGGAGTAGCCGTAAGAAGACAGTGTCTAACACACCACTTCCGGCAATGATTCTCCCATGGCTTTGTAAAGTCTCAGTGGATCCTTCACATTTATATGCAGTCAGAACAAGCAGCAACATGGTGACTCCTATTAAATTCATTCTTACCACACTTAGGCATTTATTTCATAAGGAGTGAAAGAATATTCTGTTCTTAAAGATAGAGCTGAGCTTTGCTGAGGCATGGAAAGTCTCAGAGATTCCTAGGGTTTTTCCTGATAGCCTATCCCAATGTAGGGATAACCAAGCTTGAATCCTGGCCAGAGACATCGGTGAGGAACAGAGCATCTGTCAGCCAGCAGCAGCTCTGGCCGCATCTCCTGTCCTCTGTGCTGTAGGAGGAAGCAGCCGTGACAGCAGAGGTGCCTGGTGTGGAGCAGCCTGCAAGCTGTCCTCCTCCTGCTCCTCCTTCTGCCTCCCCTCACCCACCCCTCACCTTGGATTCTCAGCCACATCTATGAGAGGCTCCCCTGTCATAGACTGTGTTTTGTGTGTTTGCTCGTTTTCTGTTTCTTTTGTTGTTGGTTTGTTTTATCTGAACATAGTAGCAAGTTTGTTTCTGAACCACCCCCTCCTCCCCTTTCCCCAGGATCCGCGGCTGGCCAGGCCACTGTCTACCCTTGTCCTGTCAGTTAACAGCATCACTTCTTACCTTGCCATTTCAGTGTCAAGGAGGAGCTGGGGTCAACAGGCCCAGGAGTGTCAAGAGCAAAAGCAACAGTCCTCCAGTAAAGACGGCCTCCAAGGCAACAAATCTAGTGACTCCGGAGAAGAAGCAGAAAAAGAATTTATTTTTGTGTAAAGGTTACCCATGCCAAAGTCTTCCTGCGCAGGGAGCATCTGTCCGTCATGAGAGGAACCAAGGCCGACAGCTCTTCTTCCCTTCCCTTGATGCTTTACTCTCTTCCTTCTGGTCTTTTATTTCCTTCATTCCTGCCCACTTCTTCCTCCACCCTTTCGTCCCTACTTCCTTCCTTCTGTTTTCAGAGTTTCGAAACAGATCCATTTTTTGATTGTCAAAGCACAGTTTGGGGCTGCCCCTGACCCTTGGTGTTTGCTTTCTAAACACTGCTTCCTATGCCTTCAGTGAAAGCCAGCAACTCTTCCTTGGGCCCTACTTGAATTTCTCTGAGGCAGCTAGAGATCGCCCTGCAAGCTGGGGTTTTGGAGGTTAATGGAGTAACTGGACGCACGCTCGCACGAGTAACTCCATCAGGAAGACAGGGGCCGCTGCTGAAGGTGTTCGTGTCCAATCTGCACATGACTCGGCGTAGCAATTTACTCTTGATGTATGCAGTTGCACATTGTAATTATATTAACAGAGCACATTAATAAATAATTTGTATAAATTATATATATTAGATCTCGGGTATGGTTTTTACATTCTCCCATGGGGAACTAACTTGCTTCCTTGATGTGGAATTGTACATTTTAAAGCTTGGTGAGTGGCCTTCGCATACCGTGGATAAGCACAGTCAGAGGAGAGACACCAGGCCCAACTCAGTGTACACACTGGATTGGAATGAGGTTTTATGAATATTCATGTTTTCCGAAGGCCTTTAATTTCTGTCTGCATATTAGCTTTTAATGTGTGATTTGAAAAAAGAATACTTTGACACCTGTAAAATAAATCAAAATACTACCCTTTATATGACATTTCACAAATATTCACTTACATTACAGGCAGAAGGTATATTCATATGTATATTTATACCAATAAAATGATTTTACAAGTGGAACTTTGACCTTCTCTGGTCACTTATTTCATTCAGGTTGGCTTGTGCTGGTGAACTTGAGTTTCTTTGTATAATCTAGAATAACTGCAGTTCTCAGGTAATCAAACAGTCTGGGAACCAGTCCTGTCGAAGTGAGTGTGCCTGGCTAATTGCACTGCCTGCTGTCACCACTGGGAAAGGAAAGTGAAATGGGCCAGAAGGGTGTGCACTTCTGCGTGTAATCCAGATCCTGTCGCCGTGAAGGAAGGGTCGCTGGGGGATGCTGGAGGGAGTGAGTGGGTTTGAAGGGGGTCAGCGACGTTGTCATCTGTCGTCCATTAGAAAGAAGAGGCATAGAATGGGGCACTTGAGTGATGTGGCCGTTTCCCTCCTTCCTTCTCCCTTACCACTCCTCGAGGGCCAGCATATGAGCCACTGCCCATGATCTCAGAGGGAAGTTTGCATCTGCTGCGTGGTTTCCTGGCCACAGACAGGCACACGATTGTTTCCTACCAGTGTAGCTCTGCTGTCATCAGTGCTCGGGACCGGGCACCGCTGATGGGACAGAGATGTGTGTGTGATGGTGTGAAGAGCTGGCGGGTTGTGGGGAGCAGACTGTGACCCGGCTAAGCGTGTTGGAGCCCACACTTGGGGTAGGTGGTGCCGTGGTCCTGTCTGGGATGCTCAGGAAGCCTCTGAGGAAGAGGCTCATGTGCATGGCCTTGAAGTAATGTTTCATAAGCTCAGGGATTGTGGTGGCTGCCCGTCATTCTGCTTGTAAGTATATTTGTGACCCTTGCCCGGGGGCCCACAGAGAAGAGCAGGGAGCTAGAAAAGGGGCTCAGTTACTGGCCACTTGCAAGCCTACATGGTAAGCGGCACACCTGCCACAAACCACAGTGTCTCTGGATTTCAGCATGGAGCTGTTCTGGAAGAGAGGAAGGGAGAAGCCCCGACAGCAAATAGCCTTGCTGTTTTATTAAAGGGTTAGAACTGGACTCTGTGCCACAGGGGCCATTGCATATTTTTAATGTAATCAGAGAGAGGAGATAGAGCCAGAACTGGAGGCAGGTGCTGCAAGACATGGCTTGGCAGGAATCCTTAATCATCTCCCCCCTCTTCATGGGTACCAGAGAGCATTCTGGGAGTTGTGGCTGGTTGACGGCCTGCCGGTGCTGCTCTGCTGTGGAGGCTGTGGATGGCTGGGCAGTGAGAACCAAGCTGTTCCTGCATGGCACAGTACTTGTCTACCAGGCAGCCTTTGCCACTGGCCCTCCACCAGCCTGGCCGTGACTTTCCCAGAGTCACCCTGGAGCTCTTCCCACCCAAGCCTCGGTTCCTCCTTCCCAGTCTCCCTTTTCAGACATTGCCCCCAGCGAATCTGCAACCAAGCTGTAGCGTGGCATCTGCTCCTGAAGCAGAAGTGATAGGCTTCCCCACATCATGTTGCTATCAGCCAGTCTGGCCCAGTGAGGAGGAAATGTAGCTTCACAATGTGTGTCCGCTGAGCGGAAGGCTAGTGGAGTGTCCTCAAAGTGGGTGGGCTTTTGTATAGGTTTTACAAGGATGTGAGAGAGGAGTTACAGCGTCAGTCTATGGGAAAGATTCCCATAGGCAGAGGGGGCTGACATCCCAAGTTATTTTAAGTCCTCTCACACCAGATGCACTTAGACTCCTGTGACTTTTGTGAAGTGGAGATGAGGAGAAGCAGGCCCACGCTCAGGGACCCCACTGGGCAGACTGAATGATCAGGAGCCTGCAAGTGGAGCCAGAGCCCCCAAAGCAATCTGAAGACCCTGTAAGATGAGCAAAACCACCACTAGCAGGGATGTCGGCACCTTTGCATTATATGAAACCACAGATAATTTTGTAATTTGTATCATGTGTAAAGTCTAAGCGAGGGGATTCACATCCCATCTCAGGTACATGCAGCAGCAGCCAGATAATCCAGGAACCACCCGCTGATGTTTTTATTTCCTGGGTTAGCACTGATCGGTTTGGGTCTATGTGGCACAGGCTGTTGGTCAGACGTACATCAGGTAGTAGAGAGAAGCCCAACTGCAGATAGAAATCAGCCAGTAAGACTTGGGAAAAGGACAGTGAACGCCTGGCTCATCGGGAGGGAGAGGAGCCTGCTGTGGCAGGGCATGGTCACACCACCGACCCCATCCTGTGTTGGCTCTGTTGCCATGCGAGCCTGCTCCTCCTGTTGACTTCATTCCAAGGCTTCATTTGCTACACAGCACTGTATTTCCTGAGCAAATAACTGCCAATGGAGAGAAAACAGAGTGATAGGCTCTTTTGCAGAGAAGAAAGAAACAAATAATAAAAGGAAATCTCAGTAGGCAGAGCAGCCCTGGTTTTCAGCAGAGATTTTGGACCTGTCTTACATCCTAAGTGTGAAACTCCTAGAAGGAGAGGGCCTTGAGCAGATTTGTGTACGGCACTTGCCTGCTGGTTTGAGACCCTGTGAGGCAGTGCTTTGTAGCAAATCCTCACACGTCCCCCTTCACTGTGTCATGCGTCCCCGCCAGCAGGGACAGGAAGCAAGGCCTCTGCAGCTTGGCAGGTGGATGGAGGTGCTGACCCTCGGTTCCACACGCTCAGGCTCTTGCCCCTATCACCTCCCTGTTGGGCATCCTGCTCTGCCTGTTACAGAAGCTGTTCACCTGCCTAAGTTCCTGAGCACAGAACCAAGCCCATTGTCCCAATCCCCAAAACCCAGAGCAAAAAGGCGAAGTAGGAAAGGCAGCACAATGGAAAGAAGAAAAAGAATGTTCTTTTATCCCTCTCGTGTTGTGACATTTCCTTCATCTCTCCTGAGTTTTGAACTGTAAGTGAAGCTGTGTTTTGTGGCTGTCTGGCCCTTGTCTCTCCCGCTTCGCTGATGGTGCAGGCCTGAGGCTGGGCGAACTGTCTGCTCAGTGAGCTGCACCACTTAACACGGCAGCCTCTGCTGCTCCGGGCCCACACACCACAAGCTCGCTAAGCCTCTCCGGTCACTGAATGGGCCATCATGCATTTCCTGGGGCCAAAATAAAGGTGAGATAAGAGCTTTGTAGTTTTGTGTCACTTAAAATAATGGGAGAGTTGTGGGAATTGGACTCGGTTACATGGTCATCACTGGCCTAGAGCCAGGAGATCTGACTAGGTTTTGAAATGTTGGTGTCTGTCTGCCACTGTCACTCAGACACCACCAAAACGCAAAATGTGGAAGTATTTGAGACCTGCATACTGCATCTCAAGGTATCTTAGCCTTGGGTCAGAATTTTATCTTGTGTAATCATTACAACTTGAATTTGTAACTTCCTTTGCTGGGGCAGTTTTCATGGAGATTAAGTCTTCAAAACAACCTTCATCAAGATCAAGAGTTAGAAACTTGCCTTGAAAAAAGAAACTTGCCTTGAAGCTAGGGATGTAGCTCAGTGGTGCAGCAACAAGTGTGAGGCCCTAAGTTGATTCCCAGTACCAAAAAAGAAGCTTGCCCTCGTCAGAAATTTCTCGAAGTAGAGATAAAACGCGCTTCCTCCAGGGGCATTGTCATTGCTGTTACGGGTTGATGGCAATTGAATAGAACTGGGGGAATCTGTTTGTCTTTCTAATTACAGCTTGCATCACATCGGACACACACTGAGGCTGTAACCCTATATGCACCGCTCACACTGGGGTGTTCCGAGCATCCACACCCAACCACCACTTCAGGACTGGGTGCAACGCTGCACGTCCCCTGGCATAAGTCTCTTCTGACAGTAAAAACATACACTCATCCTTACTTTCCGGAGGTGTGGAGGAAAGAATTACTGTATCTGAAGGATGAAAGCACGGTCAGAGCAGAGGACACTGAGTTGCTAGCCATCTGGTCGTGGCGTCCTGGATGTAGAAAAACTAGGCTAGGAAAATGTGTCTGAGCTTCTAGTCATTGAAGCCTGCAGAGAATTCAGAGCTGAGCTGCAAAAGGATTCTTTCCTGAGTGTCCTTTCCCATGACAGTACACACACAAGAGGGGCCCTGCAGAAGAGAAGACAACGACACAGAGAGAAGCTGTCCTAGAGAGATGCTTAGACCAACCCCAGGGGTCCACAGGTTCTCCTCCTCCTTTGCGCTCAGGTCCTCAGCAGAGTGGAAAGGCAGCTGCTTCCACTTTTTGAGAGCAAGGAGGTCAGGTGGACACTGATGCTCCGGCAGCTTCACTCATGAGAGGCGGCGTGGCCAGCCCCAGGTGTCTGTCCTCTGTGATCCAGTTGCCGCAGACTGGCTGCTCAGGCACCATCACCTCTCCTATCACTTCTCTAGGTGACTTTATTCCCTCCCAAGGCCCAAGATCCCCCTCTTTGATGATGTCCCCCTCGCCTTCTGCCCAGTGTCTACTCAGTGCAATTACGATAATCCATGTGCACCAGAGACTCCCTGTGTCCAGTACAGACGACTCACAGGGAAAGTAACTAGGTAAAATGCCCAGTAACGACAGTCTTAAGATCCTAGGAGCACGCAGGGGCTCATAAGACTCACTTCTCCCTGGAGGCCACTGCCACCACCACAGCCACATCTTTCCAGTTCTATGAAGCAGAAATTGATCGTGGCCAGATGTCCCTGTGATTGCTTTTTTTTTCCATCCAGCTACATTGCTGGGGTTTCAGTGCCCCACAGAGGGAGACCCTGGCCTTTCCTCCAGGGGAGAGGGCAGAAAGAACCGTGGAGCTCCACGAGAGGCCTTTCGGTGATGTGCCTCTTCTGACCACTAATTTTCAAAGTACTGGACAGGGTCCTTCTGCAGGGCACAGGATGGGCAGGATTCAGTCACTTGTGAGCTTGGGGTTGTGATGAAAATAATTTTCCTTATCTCATTTGCATGTTAGTGTTTCCTTCGATTATGAACATTGTTGTCCCTCAGTGTCTGAGGAGGGCTGGTTCCAGTATACCTCTGCTCTTCCACGGACACCAAAGTCCACAGCTGCCTGCATGCCTGGTATAGTGCTGTAGTCCTCACGTATAACCTTTGCACATCCTCCTGCACCCTTTAAATCCTCTCTAGATTACTTGTACTTAAGACGGTGTAAGCACTAGGTAGGTAGGAGTTACAGTATATTTTTAGGGAATAGTGGCAAAAGAGTCTACATTTCCAGTGCAACCTATTTTTTAAATTTTTAATATCAGTTCTCAGATGTGGAACTCCTACCATAGACAGGACTGAGTGTAATTGCAACAAACCACAGGAGTATTAGCAGTACCTGGGACAATGGAAATCACAGATATTTTCACAGGCTACTGTAAACCATCACCATATTCATTACTACTTCAAAATTATGATAGTTTGGGGCTGGGGATTTAGCTCAGCAGCACAGCGCCTGCCTGGCAAGTGCGAGGTCATGAGTTCCATTCCTGGTACCAGAAAAAAAAATTATGATAGTTAAGAAGATTCCTTACTAAATCATGTTGCTTAATAGATTAATAAACAGGTTCACTTCTATGTTTATATTTGTTTAAAAAATGTTTCTAGCCAAGTGCAGTGGTACATGCTGTAATCCCAGCACTCAGGAGGCTGAGGCAGGAGGATTGCCACAAGTTTGAGGGCAGCCTGGGCTACGTAGTGAGTTCAAGACCAGCCTAAACTACACAGCAAGACCCTATCTAAAAAAAAAAGTTTCTAAAATTATATTTCAGTATAGTTCTCTTCCTACTACTCAAGCAGGCTTTATTCAGGTAAAGTTCCTTCTGAGAAGATGCCCAGACTTTATCAGACTCTTAAGGGAGTGACAGCCCAACAAGGTTAGGCACCAGCTCCGGAAGCTGGAGGCAGAGCAGAAGCACTAGCTCACAGATGTTTCTAAACACAGGACAGGCTCTTCTCTCTAACCTGGAGTACCATGTGTGCCTCTGGGTTTCCATCCGTGGGGCCTGAGAATGCATAAAATTTAAGTTTGAATCTATTTAGGAGGAAAAATTATTCCCAAAGCTGGGACAGGAGGAGCTGAGGATAGCTCAGTAATAGAGTACTTGCCTACCATGTGCACAGCCCTGAGTTCAGTCCCCATCACTGCGCATGCACGCACGCACGCACACACACACACACACACACACACACACACCCGCACCACAGCTGGAGCAGAAGCATTGCCATTCAGGCTAGTGGGAGGGAGTGTGGAAGTGTGGGGTAGACTGGCTGTGTGCACCACCTGTGTCAGAAAGGAGGAAGTCCACTTGCCTCCCAGGTGAACAGCAGAAGGACCCTCTTCCAAGACAGCATGCAAGAGCTATTTTAAAACTTAATTTTTATGATTGGGCATGGTGGTGCATGTCTGTAATCCCAGCACTCGGGAGGCTGAGACAGGAGGATCACTGAGAGTTCGAGGCCAGCCTGAACTACAAAGTGAATTCAAGGCCAGCCTGAACTGCATAGTGAGACCCTGTCTCAAATAAATAAATAAATAAATAAATAAATAAATAAATAAATAAAAACTGTGCCATATTGATTTCTGGAAGATTTTACACCAGCGTGCTAGGTGTGAAACTCCAAGTGCTCAGGCTACAGGGAGCAAGCCTGAGTGGCCATAGTTCCTAAATTTCCCAACTGATGGACAGGCTGAGGCACTTGTTACTATGTTAAAAATTACTGTGGATTGGGGAGGGGGGGAATGAATCTACTGTCTTCCCTCATGAGGTCCAGCTCAGATAAACAACCAAGCAAAACTCATGAAAACAGGAGGAGCAGCATAGAGCCTAGCATTTCTGCAACCCAACCTGTGTCATTCATTTCCCCAGCCGCTGTTTCCATGGAATCTACCTTTCCTCTCTTTCCCTGACTCCTGAGAATATCTGAAATTCAAATCAGCCTTCTGCTACCAGATATGATCTCTCATTCTGTTAACTGGTTTGATAATTTGCTGAGCAGTGCTACAAGTTGGATCCAAAGTGTTCCTAGAGGACCATGGCTGAAGGCTTGGTCCTGAGCTTGGCACTACTGGGCAGTTGTGGAAACTACAAGAGGGAGATTTTAGGTGATTGGGCCATGGCCTCAACAGACTGTGGGACCCTGGTCTCTTCCTTTGTGCTTTATTGCCTCTATGAAGTGAAGTCTGGCTCCCCCATGCCCCCTCCACATGATGTGCTGACTCTTCAGGGGCAGGTGTCCATGGGCAACAAGGCCAAGTATCCATGGACTGAATCCTCCAAAACTGTGAGCGAAAATAATTCTTTTCACTTTATAAGTTGATTATCTCAGGCATTATTTACAGTAATGAAAAACCAATTAACACAAGCACTGGTCTGTGTTCTGGTCCAAGAAGACCAAGTTCCTATCCTTTGGCTGGTGAAGCTTTTAACTCATGAAGGAAACCATCTGAAGTAGGAAAGAGAAAATAGACAAGTGACATACTCTCATAAGATAAACCCTCTGAGGGGTAAGGCAATAGGCAGTGAGAGGGCTTTTTGAATCTATGTTACTGTTTTCTATGTATGCTCCTTAACTATGGTGGACCATGGTGCAACATTCATCTTTCCCCTAAGAATAACAGATTTATTGCTTCAGCCTTCACTGGTGGATGACTTCAGCTGTCATCTCCCAGAGGGACTTAGCTGAAAGCCTTCCCAGCCTCATCTCCCTGGGGCTCACCAAATACCCAATCAAAGCAGAGACATAACTGTCCAACCTAGCACCCCAACTCATGATGGGTGAAAGGTCACTGAGGCCTCTACTGGGACAGCACTGCAGCTCAGCATCCCCTGTCCCCACCCTCCGTCCCTCCCACAGTGTCAGCTCCTGCTCACTGGGCTCCATTCAGAGTCAGCTATGGAGAACTCAACCTGGGACAACTTTTAACCAAATAAATTTAAAGGGGTTTGGGTTTTTTTATGCTGAACTTATCCAACAGAGTGTATTTATAATTCACATCCAGCATACATTAGGAAGGCATCTACAGACTGAGAATTCCAGGCATCGTCAGCTTGGATTCCCTTTCCTGCAGGCGCTGGCATGCTCCTCTTTTTTGAGGATAGTGTTGGAAGGTCAGAGGAGCACCCCCTTCTCAGACAGCTGTGCCAGATGAAGCGTGTGCTTTGGGGGATGATTTACCCCTGCAGCCTCCTGGGAGAACAAACTGCTCTTCCTTTAGCAGTGCATTTTAAAAACTTTTTATTTTATTAACAAATGTTCACAGTATATGTAATTTATAATCATCTTGAGGAGTTGATACATGTACATAATTTTTTAAATCCTCTATCCCCCCTCTAGTTCTCCTTTCCCCCTTTTCATTCCAGTTGATGTTGTTAATCTTAGTTCATGTTTAAGCAGATACATGGATCAGTGGAACAGAATAAAGGATACAGAAACATCCCCAGACACATTCAGTTATTTGATCTCTGACAAAGAGGCCAAAAGCTCACATTGGAGGGAAGACAGCCTATTTAACAAGTGCAGCTGGGAAAACTGAGTATCTGTTTGCATCGAACATTGAAATTGGACCCTTATTAATGTGTACTAAATAAAAATCAAAATGAATCAAAGATCTAAACATTAAAACAGAAACATTAAACCAACTGGGAGATAAGATAGGTAAAACCCTTGAAGACATAAGTATAAGAAAGTATTTTCTAAACAGAACCTCAACTGCACAAGTAATAACAGCAAAAAACCAATAAGTGGGATTATAGCAGACTAAAAAGCTTCTGTACAGCAAAAGAATCAATTAGTAGAATGAAGAAAGAACCTAAGACTGGGAAAAATGTTTTGCCAGCTACCCCACAGACAGAAGACTAATATCTGAGATATTTAAAGAACTCTAAAAATTTTGACCACCTCAACTGGTAGGTTCTTGAAATGCCCTTTCCTTTCAGCTTTTCCCTAGTGCCACTGCCATTTTTCTTCATCACTCTGCAAGCACTGGGCTGTGATCTCTTCATTAACCCTAAACAGATACTTGCAGAGTGTCTGCTGTCCATATAGGAGGCTCCAGTGTTCCTTCACACCACACCTGGCCCAGCGTTGCCAGAGACCCAGCCAACCCAGGAGCCACTGCCACAAGCTCAAGCCACTTCATAACCTTTCTAGTATTGCTGCGGTTGGTTGAGGGGTCTTAGTGCTTGTAGTTTGAATTTGACATTTTGTATCTTTCCATTCAGATCATTTCCTTTCTTGGCCACAGTAGCTTCCTGTTCCTAGTGGGTCTTCCAATGGCCTCTCTATCCCACAGTTTTTTTTTTGCTAAATCTCCATGGTATATCCCAATATGGTGCTTATAATTTTCTGGCACATCTGAAGTGTTCCCAAACGCACTATTATCTGCCATTCTTATGTTCAGAAACTGAAAGGGGAATGGTAGGAGCCTTCTGACAGCCCTTGAGGATGCTGGAGAAGATAATGATAAGAGTAAGAAACATTAAACTTTGGCTACATGCCAGGCACTTTACACTCAATCTTACTTCTTTAATCCCCAAAACAACCCTGTGCCATAGGTAATTGTTATGGTTTGTGCCTAGATGTCCCCCCGAAGCCTCATGCAGTCATGAGGTTTTTTTCAGAGGTGGCTGAATCTAGAGTGTGTGATTGATTCATGGTGCAGTGCCGGGATTAAGGGTGCTGGGATTAAGGGTGAGTGATTACTGGATCAGTCCACTCATTGCTAGTGCTGCCGTAATCCTGGTAGACTGGATACAATAAAAGGGACAGAAAGAGGCTTGCCTCACTCTCTCTTGTTGTTTTTTTCTGTCTTCTGCTACCATGAACTGTTGCTCCTCTGCCATGTACCACCCTGCCTTGGAGCCAGGCAATTATGGACTGAAACCTCTACAGACTGTGAGCTAAATAAACCTTTCCCTGTTTAACTTTAGGTGTCAGGTATTTTGTCTCGGCAATGAGAAAAGTAACCAAGACAGTGGTATTATCACTTTATTTAAAAATAAAGAGTTTGGGGTTCAAAAAAGTAGAATAACTTACCTAGGATCGCACAGCTCATGTCCAGGAAGTTTATCACACAAAACACATGTAAGTACCACACTATCAGCTTGTGTCTTGATTCCCAGAAGCAAGGAATGAGGCAGTTAGGAATAATGGAGAAGTGTGTGGACAAGAGGTCAAGAGGTTTAGCCTACTACACCTACGTATCCAGGGATCCTGTGCCCTGTCTGTGGCAAAACCTGTCCTGTGTCATCCTCTCCTGCTGCTGTCTATACTCTAAGTGAGCAGAGTTCCAGCTCCTCCAGCATTCCCACTGCAGCAAGTTCACCCTCAGGAGAAGCAGAGGGTGGAAGGCCCCCTATGTTGCAATCAGGGGCCCGGAGGAGCCAAGCTGGCAGAGGCACTGATTGTAGCCTTAATGTCAGTCACATGCAGAGAAGAGGCCTTGATTACCTCATTGGTCCATCAAGGAAAAGTCAGGGAAAGGGCTGTCATTTAGTACAATTAGGTGGCGACCAAAGCAACGCATGCTTCCCCACATCCCATCACCCTGAGGCCGGACATCGTCTCTTGTGTTCAGGTCCAGAGAACTGGGGATGCCATGGCTGCTAAACTTAGACTGTTTCTTAAATTGCTTTTTATGGAAGCCTGGAGAAAATGGTGCAAATGCGTACCCTCGCTTTAATAAAAAAATAAAGGCTCAGTGCAGGCAGCTCCTCCTGACTTTCCAGATGCACATTCACTGGTGCTTAACTGAGCAGGAGAGCAGGTGGGGAGGAAGGGAAATACAAGTGTGTAGAGCTCTGCAGTGCCAATGACACCTGTCCTTTTGCTGGCACAGGGACTGTGCTGGTTGGTTTGTGGAGTTTGCAAGACATGACAGCCCTTCCTCCACAACATGAGAGGTGTCCCGAGTAAAGCTGGGCATGGAGACAGCGCTGCATGTGCAAGGGCTGCAGCCCCTGCCCTCACCATGGGCAGTGCTCTGGGCTCCAGAAGCTGGTGAAGCAGAGAGGCCAGTCGTATTGGTTCTGCTCCTGGCTGATGGAGCAGCTGTCACGAGATGGCATGGGGACAGGAGGAGTGCGAGCACAGCCCAGATGTGGGTGTGCAAGGGTGGGGTGCTGCAGGGTGAGGGCACATACACAGAGCTGCTGGACAGAAACCACATGCTGCCCAGCTGACCAAGAGAAGGAGGAGGAGTAGAGAAGTACAATTTGCACTTGGGTGGCTGTTGGATGTATGCAAATAATGTGAATCCACGAATAGTGTTTGAATATGGTCGTCCCCCATAGCTCAGGGTACCAAGAGGGTGAAAATTTAACTCCACCATGGTGTTTAAGATAGGGTTTAGGGGAGTGATTAAGTGAGATGTGGTCATTGTGTCCCAGCAAAGAGAAAGTGACTAAGACAACAACTGTCTGAGTAGAGTAGCCCCAGATGGTCTCAGACACAAGTCTCTAAAAATAAAAATAATTATATCTCCAGCTCATAACTATTGGAAAGATTTACAAGATAATGTGGAGAAACGTGTAGCATACGGTAGGTAGTAAGCAAACATGGCTCTTTTCCTCCAGCCTCTGGATTCTGCACCTGTCCAGTGCTTTCCATAGTTTGGGGAGTTAGAGTGAACAAGTAACTGCTACATTTGCCCTGGGAATACAGCCCATAATCCAGGCAAGTACTGACCGTGCAACTAGTCCAAGCAAAGACTGCTGCTAACTTCCTCCCACCTGGTAGAAAGGAGCCTTCAGTGTGCCTGAAATTCCATGCACTCTCAGCTTGCAAAGACCTCTTTCCAAGATCCTCCTTGGGGTACTTGGATTCAGTGACAACCTGGTGGCTGCCTTTCCCTCCCCCACATCCACAGCAGGATCTGTCAACTTGGCAGAGGATAATGAGTGGGTTTGTGCCAGGTGTCCAGGAGAAGTAGCTTTCTTCCCCCACCACCCCTGCTTCCCTCCTTGGACTCTATCCAGGGCCTGTTGTGTCTTCTGAAGCGGCGGCCGTGCACAGGAAGACCAGGTTCATGTGTCAACATGCGAAGAAGAGGCTCTTAACAACACAGGGGCACAACGGACCTCACAGGCCATCGCCACTCCAGCAAAGGACAACATGGAGTGGACCAACGGTCACAGATGTGGTGAACCTGCTTGTTGTGCTTGTTGCATGGATGCATGTTAAAGTGAATCACGCCACAGTTTGTTTTTAGGTCACATTAGAATACATGACACATCAAAACAACTACAAAAAAAGAGCAACAACAAAAGCTCCTGTACAAAAGAGTCTCTGGCCACAGAGACTCCATGCCTTGACTTACACAGCCAACAGAACAGAAACAGGTCCTTGGAGTCCCTTTGACCGTCTGTGAACACATACAAGGTTAGCTTTGGCCACTGCCATGGGCATCAGAGCATTGTGGACAGGAACTGCTTAGTTTTCCTGTGGCACTTACCATGAATGCAGCCAGCATTTAAGAAATTTTCCTCGCTCATGCACATCTTTTTTTTTTTTTAGGTTTTTCAGACAGGGTCTTACTATATATTTCTCACTTGTCTTGAACTCACTATGTATGTAGCCAAGGTTGGCCTCAAACTCATAGTGATCCTTCTGGCCCGGCTTCCTGAGTTCTGGAATTACAGGTGTGCACCACCACACCTGGCACCATACTCACATCGAAGTCTGGAAGCGAGGACATGCAAGCTCTGTCTGCTCCAAGTCACAGAGAGCGAAATCAAGCCACTCTGTTTGAAAGTCATGCCTTTCTTCCCAGCCCGAAGACTGAGCCTTCTTTTCTAAATGACAGGCTCAGTTGTGAGCATCCAATCCACTATGGTTTTTTTTTTTTTTTTGCACCGGGAATCAAACTCAGCGCCTTGCACTTGCCAGGCAGGCGCTTGTGCCGCTCAACTGCACCCCTGGCCCAAACCTATTTTCTTGCTCAGTGGCTCCTCTGTAAGGTGGTAAGGCAAGGACAGGCTAATTGGACCTGGCATTTTTGATTTCTAGTTTTCAAGGCTGATTATTTTCTGGCTAGGTGTTATTTTCTGGAAATAGGAATCTGAATTGTTTGTTTCCTCACACTAGTGGAGTGACTTTCTTCCTACCTGTGAAGAAGTCACTGTTAATGTTTCAAGTTAATAACTGCAATGCTCAGGTATAATTTTTTTAGTCTGGAAAAAAGATGCAAATAACTGGTGGAAGCCAGGTTTTGTTTTTTTTAAATTTAATCATTTTACTCAGATGCAAGATAAAGAGGAGATGTTGGACAAGAATGGGTGATGCTGAGGAAAGGGGAGGGCACAAGCTGCAATCACAGGGGTGGGGAGGAGCCTAGGCCGGACAGGGCCACTGAGCAGAGGTCTCAGAAGAGAACTAAGGAGGGGGCCTAGGCCACATGCGTGGGCATACAGTTTGCCCTGGGCATGCCAGAGAGAAGCATGTGGGGATTCAGAAGGAGAAGACCTCCAAACTGTGGGGAAACAGGAAGCTCCTCCTGATTGGGAAAGAAAACTAAACCAACGCCATTTTGTATTCTAGTGCCATTTTAAAGCTTAAGTTTCTGTTTCCTTAAGTTTGTTTCTTGTACATGTTGTCATAGTTTCCTAACCCGATACCACCCCATGCTCTGTCATAAGACTGCTGCCCCTATGTAAAATGTCAAACACTTTTGTTCCTTGATCACAAGCTAAGCCCACGCTTTGTAGTATTTGTGTAGCTGCACTAAATCACATCAGCACCCCCCCCATAGACCCGGAACTAGACCTGGAGCTAGAACTGCATAACTATTCTCCCCTCCTGCCCTTTGGGGTCGGTTCTCAGTCCTGTACTGGGTGCCCACACTGGCCCCCAATAAACTTGCTTGTCTCTGTGTCCCATCTCCGCGGGTGACTCAGTTAAATAAGCGCCTTTGCCACAACATTCCTACTCTGCTTCCTGCCTAGGGGCTTACACTGTCTGGAGATCCCAGTGCCCACTTCTGTTAGCCACTGAGATCTGGGCTCCCATCAGCCAAGACCATGGAACATTTCATGTCGCGGCACCAGAACAAGCCACATAGATGGGTTCAGAGACCGGCAGACCCAGGAGGGCAGGCTCGGTGGGAACCTTTCCAAGGCCTTGGCGTTACACAGCAGCCTGGGACCCAAAGACATTCAACTTGCTGCCCCCATCTCAGGGACCGTGCCTCTCGCAGGCTGCTTCCACACACATGGTGTTGTGCTGGGTGCTGGAGAGAGGAGATGAGGAAAAGGCATCAGCCCTGCCCAGAGGAGTTCAGAGTGAAAGAGCCTGAAGCAAAGAAGAGCATGGGCTGGGGCAGGCTCTGGGGAAGGACTGACGGGTTACAGGCCGAGTCTCAAAGGAGAGATGCAAGTTATCCTTGGAAAAAGATTGTCACAGGAATTTAAGGTTAAGATCATAGACTGGGCCAATATGAGAAGCCCACCTTCCTATGCTAATGCCTAACACCACAACCCAGGACCAAGAAGGTGTATGCGTACAAGTAAAAAACTCCTTCATCAGAGATTTATCCACATTCAGGACTTCCTCCACAGACAAGGAAGCATATATAGGACTCTCTTGAAGATGAGCTCATGGGAAAAATTATAAAGCCATAAGGAGATGGTGGCAGCAGGACAATCTGAAGGTGACTTCACATAAGGAGGTTAGAAGTATGTAAATATTAAAAAAGAAAAATAATCCACAAGGCAAATCCAGAGATTTATTTAAAAAGAACAGGCATTTTGGGAAAGTCAGAAAGATCATCACTGTGAGTGAAAGGTGCCCGATACTTTTTCACTATGCCTTGCTCTGAAAGGCAGAGTCTGGGTCAGCCTTGCTGTTTTGGCAAAGAGAATGTGGCCGTGTTGGTGCTGTAGAACATGCGAGGCCCAGCCTTCCAGCACAGTAGTGTAGTTTCTGTGATTGTTTCTTACAGTGCTCTCCTTTAAAAAAATATTCAATAGCTCTTGTTGAAACACAGAAGAAAGACTTTTCTAAGAAGTGCAGAGAGACTACATTATAGGTGTGAGAACCACTGTGATGGAATCCTGCCATCAGTGAAAGAGTTTGGGCTTAACTTCAAAAAAAGTAGGGGTCAATAGGAATGTATAGCCAAGGAGCGGATTGGGGGCCAGGGTACTGAAAATTACTAAGAGGAAACACCAGCAGTAAAGGGGGTGGGGTGTTATTCTGGCTAAACTGATCCAGTGGGAGTTTTGCTAAAGGCAAGCAAGGTGAGAAATATTCCTGAGGGAAAGTGGTAGAGGCAGGGAACATTAAAGGGCTGTAGAGAGATTTCTGGCAAATAAAGAATTAAACCCCTGCTAGAGAGAGAGAGACAAAGAGAGAGAGAAAGAGAGAAAGAGAGAGACTGAAAAAAAAAGAACAAGCAGAGAGAGCTGATAAGACCACTGGCCAGGCTCACTTCAATCCCAGGGCCTCAATTTCCTCCTCCCTCCACCTCCAATGAAGCACAAAAGAAACAAATTGGGAAAGGAACTATATTATCAAAAACTCAGTATATAAAATACACAGAAACACTTGGACTCTCACACACCTATATATAAATACATATGTAGTTTATTATTCTCTCACCATATTAATACACTAAAATGCACATGGATCCTTTTTTCTAACTCATTCTTCAGTGTGAGGCTCTGCTGTAAATCTCACAAGCACCCAAACAGTAGAAAGAGACCCGAAAAGTGCCACTCTGAGAATGTACATGTGGGCAATGGTCAAATCAGGGATCTTAGAGCCAAGAACAAGCCTATCAAGTTATAGCAACTCTCAAGGGGAACAGTCCCTTTCTTGTCTTGTAATAAAAGGAGCTAAGAACCTACAACAGTAAGCGGAAACTCCAAAACGACACCCAAGATTTGGAGGCAGGTTTATTTACGTCAACGGGCTCTAATTGAGATCAATCCCAGAATATCAGGCCCTGATCTCTGGTGTCTCGGGCTTGTACTGGATAAGCCAGCAGGAAGCACAGAGGCAGAATGACTTGTCAGCTGGGGCTTGGTTTTTACAATGTGCATCATGGTGACCAGCTAGGCATCGCAGTGTTGAGTCGTTTCTAAGAAACAGGAGCAGCTGGATCTGGAACAGGAACTATTACCTGGACAACTTACAAACTGAAGTATACTGGCTGGCAGGAGCAGTATTTTCTGCTACAAACAAAGACCACGGAGTTCTGGCTCTGGACTCCCTACCTTACTCTGACAAGGTAGCTATCTAGCTCCTTATTTTTTTCTCCTTTTTCAATAAAGTGATTTTGTCTCCTATTTCTCTTCCTTTTCCAATAAAATAATTTTGTGTCTCCTTCTGAATTTATATCTCTAATTCTTTTATTGATGTCAGTTTTTGTTTTAACAAACCCTAGATAAAAATCTACCCTTACAAGATGTAACAGTGGAGGACGAGAACTCCATCAGATCTGGATGTGATTTGCTATCCAAGGTGGGGCGGGGCCTCTTGCTACCCTGACTTGGCAGAGTCCTTACTAGAGCTGGAATTTATCACAAGGGCATGGATGGGCCCAGGAGAAGGTTCAGGAGACTGATTTAAATTTGGTCAAGCAGAGAATCTGTCAGAATCTAGAAGCCAAAGGGAGTCCCTGAAGGAGAACAGAGGCATCTTGGTAGACAGCCACCACTGGGCTCCTGGCTGATGGACAGCACCAACTGCCAGCCACATGACTGGGCCACCAGGCCTAGTTAAGGTAATGTCACAGGGAACAAGCATAAATCTCCCCTGCAGGGCCTGGGCCAAACCGCAGAAATGAGTAGACAAATGTGTTCTGTCCTCTAAATTTTGAGGTAGTTCAATACACAGCAATGGCTAACTGCAAAAAAAAAAAAAAAAATCTCTGTACAGAAGCCACAATTCTCCTTAGAAGATGGGGCACACCAGTATTTCCAAGTTTCTTTTGGATGAGCTTTGAGGCAGATACCAGACAGGCCCTTCTTGCAAGGAACTGGAAAAAATCGTCAGCCTGGAAGGAAGCCAGGGACAGAACAGAGCACATGGTACAGGCAGCGTTTAGAAGGGAAAGGTCTGGCATGAAGGAGCCAGAGCTGCAAATGAGTTTTCAGTCATTGCACGAGGAAGGAAACAGTTTCAGTAATGACTGTTTCATAACAGAAAGGTTTATCATTTTAAACAATTAACTTGGATCGGATATAATTGTTTGACATTTCACGGGTATTACATGCTGTTCGTAGATAAGCGAATATATATGCTATTAAAAGAAAAGAATGCTCTGCACAGAATTCACCAATGAACATGTTGTATACCCTCTGCGTCTCTTGGTTCCATGTGTATTTAATTGAGAAAAAGAGAAGAGCAGGGAGATACGCAACGGCTCTTCTGAAATATCTGAAAGTCTGAGAAGTGGGGAGGCTGCCTCTGTGATGGGGATGAAGTGGCTCTCAGATTGGAGCTCTGTGTGGCTGTGCAGCTGGCAGATTGGAGTCAGGCAATTTCCCAGCCTCTGAGCTCTCAGTGTGGGGCACGGGGCTTAGGAGGGAGCGATTTTGTTCTTTGGTATTTCAATCAGAGGGCACCTGACAAACTCCCTATGGGAACAATCAGAGGAAAGATTCCTGGGGCAAGAACGGTAGGGAGGAACTCTTGCTCCCTTCTCCTCCAATATCCGTAAAGGAGTGGCCATTTCTGCTCTGTAGTCTTAAAGGAGTAGAACAGAGCTAACTTCTGTTTCTCCACAGATGCATCCGTCTCCTTCCACCTTCTGCTAGTGAATCAGTGACTTCACCTGTGGTGAGTTTAGCAAAGGGCTTGCATTAGTCTGCTCTGGCTGCTATGACAAATTCCTCAGGCTGGGTAACTTATGCGGCAGAGCATTTGTTTCCTGACAGTTCTGGAGATTAAAAGCTATATAGAAAGCCCCTCTAGACCTTGTCATGGTTCAGAAAAATCTACATTTGTAATCCCATTACAGTTTTGTAATTCTAATAAATAAATTCCAATCTACCACCTCCAGGGCAACAATACATGGCAAGAATAAAGACACTAAGGCATATCTGTAGTTGTGGGGAACCGAGGGGTCCTAAGTCCAGCCGTGATGACGGCTAACCAGAGCAAAGGCCTCGATCCATGGCAGAATCCAGGTTTTATTCATTCATGAAGAAGGGAGTGGCTCAGGAATGAGTGACTATGAGAGTGCGGGAAGTACTTGAGCACCGTGAACTGGGCTAGGTAGGAGGCCTGAAATCACCTCCGCCATATGGAGAGAGAGGAATGCAGAAAGAGTAATCTGCAAAACACAATTTGAGGCAGTATCTAATGTTCTAGGGTCAGTATTCAGCTTTGATGTGTAATTTTTTATGCCTTGAGAAGTCATAGCCTCTTTTTTTGAGGCATGGTCTCAGCTGACAGCGTGGCTCTCTTGGCCTAGCTCACCCATGCTTCTTGGGAGCTACAGGCAGGGCAACACTGATCTGCTGCCTTGCTTTAAAGACTACACATCATCAGCACCCTGGCTAGACCCATTTGCATTGCTTAAAGCCAATTGAAGGGATAAGACAAAATTTAGCCAGTCCATACATATCAATGTATGGAAGCAGGGCCAAGTTTAGCCAAAAATGGAGACAATTGCTCTTCTTTCCAGGAGAGTCATCCAGGTGGTCCTCCACAAAAAGCCATGATCAAGGAACAATCAGGGTGGTTTCTGGTAAGGCCTCTCTTCCAAACTTCTTCCAAACTTCTCTTCTTCCAAACTTCTTCCAAACTGCGGACAGCCACCTTCTCATTGTGTCCTTGCATGAACTTTCCCCTATGCATGCAGGGACAGAGGTCTCTGGCGTCTCTTTTCTTATAAGTGCACCAATCTCATCAGATTAGGACCACACCCTATGGCCAAAAGTAACCTTAATTATCATCTTAAAGCCCTATCTCTAAATGCAATCACACTGGGGTTAGAGATTTAACATATGAATTTTGAGGGTACAAAATTTAGCCTATAACAGCAGCTAAGCATGCTGCCTCTGTAGATCTGTTTACCTTGCCCAGGGATTGGTGGCCTCTGCCTTCTTCCTTACCTCAGGACAACTCCCACAGTACAGGGGCTGGTGTGAGGTTTGCCTGGGGATGCTTACCAATTTTGGAATAATTAATTTGGAAATTAGAAAATATTAGAAATATTATTGTGCCTATATCTTATCCATGTCATCTATTCTTAGCTCTTATCAGTAATCAGGCTAATACAGGGTGTGTTTTAAAATTACAGTAAATGATTAAATGGTTTAAGAAATTCATTATAGTAAAAGACGCATTGCTGTGTATCTTCCTCAGAATACTCCCCTTCACTTTAAATATACTTACCCCATTGTTCTTACCACTTTCTGAAGCAGTTCTGGAAGCCTTCTTTCCTGAGTGTCTTTAGTTACGCTATCACTGGTGGGGCTGCCTTGATGTCCTGAAGTGATTCAACACATTTACCTTTCATGGGCATTTGACTTTGGGAAAGAGCCAGGAGTCACACAGTGCCAGATACTGTCAAAGACTACACAGCGTAATGATTTTATGAGCCTGCTTTTTTGTTGGATGGACCTTGGCAGCATCATTTACCATATTTTTGATCACTTCTTGTAATGACAGCCATAAAAGAAGATTTACAGAGCCTTTTCAGAAAGTGGCAAGAACCATAGCATAAGGGTGCTAGGAGTGAGGGGGAGTATCTTGAGGGGTATCAGTGGCAATATGTCTTTTACTGTAATAAAGTGTAAAAAGTGTAAGCATTCACCACAATGTTTAATTAATCATATCACATATTTTGATCTTCACCTGCCTGACTCCAATTTCTCAGTTGGGGAAAGAAGTGACCCCTAAAATGGACAGGGCAAGAAGCTAAAAATATGTCCTCCTTGCGAGAGTGTTCCATTTTAGTCTTGTGTTTTATTTCTTTCTGCCCAACTCTGCACAGAACGTCTAAGGATCTAGGCTTTTAGACACAAAATAAATCTACGTGTAGAACAGTTTCCCCCACAGGACACGCTGTTGTTCTAAGTAGAACTAGCACAGTAATAGTTGGCACTCAGATTTGCCACATTTCTGTCAAGGAGCTCTCAGACCAGGTGACACCAGCAAAACAACTTGCAATCTCTCCAGGTAAATATTGACACATCCAAGAGCTTTCCGAAAGGCAAACATCTCCGCAGTTGTTCATAGCATCCTGAAATGTGATCTACTCAACCTAGAGGTGGATGTTCCTGCGGAATAAATGAATCCTTGTTCATTCTGTCATTCTGTTTGTTTGAGAGTCAGTTTGAGTCTGGCTTTCCTTTGTAAATTTAAATGGGCTCCTGGGAAAATATTAACCTTCTGATGTTCCATCTCCTGACAGATTTCACTCAAATGTGTTTGTTCTTGGGAAAACACCTCCTCTATTCACCTGTGTCCCTCCGGTCCCAGGCAGGGAATGTGGGCCCCCTGCAGTGAATGAGTTATTGCTGGCTCTGGACATGCATGAACACCTGAGCCCCACACCCCAACCCCTGCTTTCTCCACTTGAAAACTCGTTACCCATGCTTCCACCATGGCTGGTATTTCAGTGTACACAGGGACATCATAGGCCAGATGGGGCTTTGGGCCTAGCGGGCCTCCACTTGGAATGAGGCAGAACTTGAAGAAAACAAGCACCTCAGTGAGACCCTGCAGACTCTCACTTTCTAATACTAGAACTGCAGACTCTCACTTTCTAATACTAGAACTGGAAGAATGGGGTAGTTTGTTCTATTTAACTCTGAAGAGTTAAATAGAACAAATAGAATTGACCCTTCAGAAGGTCAATAAGGGAATGCATCACTCTTTGTTGCTGTTCTGACTCACCCAGTCAGAGGAAGGTGTCAGTTTCCCACCTCTCCTCAATTTTCTGCAGATGTCAAGGGTAGTAGCTGCCCATTGGCAAGGAACAAGACTAAAATGCTTTATGAAGGAACTCCAGTTAAAGACAGTCTACTCTCTGCAGTGGCTTTGTAAGACATCAACAAACCTTTAACATCAGGAGCATTCATTCCTCCCAAAGTCCCAGCTCACAGTCTCTGGAAAGCATAGACCTTCTTATTATCTCCTTATGTAAAGCTAAAGGCCCTCTGTGGCTAGAGGGTGGCTTTGTCAGAATTGCAACTGTAAACATAGAATTTTAAGCTCAATTCAGGTACATCCAGAAGATCTACAAGGTCTAGATGATCCTAGAAAAAGACATTAGATAATCTCCTTTGTCACCTGGACCCAGTTTTCATGTCCTCAAACCCTTATAAAATCCCTAATCTCTCACCCGGCTGGAGGTTTGCCTGCTGTCCTCCTTGGCAGTGTTCCCCGATGTAAAAATCTCTTGTCTTGTACACAGTGCTCATCTATTGGTAAATTCTTTTACCTGCCCAACCACACCAGCCTTCCTTATGCTGTTGCCTCCCATGGCACGAAGGACACAAACCCCAATCGGAAAGGGTGGTATTCTTCCACTTCTCTGAGTTTTCCTCAACACTGCTGCTTTTGTGTTTCTTAAATTGTACAGATGGCTGGAATCTCCTAGGTAGCTTTTTAAAATACTGATTCCAATCCCTTGCTCTAGGGATGTTAATCCGTTGAGTACCCATAGACCAGCAATGCTGGTTAGACTGTGAGAAGCCCTGAATTTGCTGATTTTAAATATCCTTTCCAGATCTGGCAATGGGAGTCCTGGATGGATCATCTGAATTCACTATGGGGGCTGCAGTCAGCCTGGCCCTCCTCTCCCTTACAGTTCAGAAGACTTACTTGTCTCTGAACAGCTCTCTCCTAGCAGGGCTTTGTAGTTAGCAGCGGTGGAACAGTGAGTTCCCATCAGGTTACCCAGTAACTGCACTGACTCCTTGCACATTAACTGCCCAGCTGGTTTCATTCAAGTCTTCAAAGGCTTTCAGAAAATATTTCAGGCTGTAATAACAAGGACTCTGGAATGCAAGGACTGACCGAATTGAAAATATCATCATGCGTTATGCATGTTTTCCAAAGCATGTGTGACAAACACTTTATAAATTGCTCTTTTCTCCTTTGTCTGGTCTTGAGCCTCAGGCTCTTACTCTTTTTTTGTGTGTGTGTTTTGGAGACAAGGTCTCGCTGTGCAGTTCAGGCTGGCCTTGAGCTCACTTTGTAGACCAGGATGGTCTCAAACTCTCAATGATCCTCCTGCCTCAACCTCCTGTGTGCTGGGATTACAGGGTGTGCCACCATGCCCAGCAGGCTCCTACTCTTGATGGTCTCAGAAAGAATACCACTGTGTAGAAGGAGAACTTTATGAGTTGAAAAAATGAAGGAAGGAAGAAACAAAGGGAAGAAAAAAGAAAAGGCTAAACAAAATCTTTTTGTCACAATCAGCACTAAGATGTTTTACAATAAAACTTTAAATTTAGCTTCTACACAGAGAAAAATGGAAATTCTTACAAGGTGCTATGGCATTAAGAGTTTAACAATTTGTGTTTCAAAAGTAGATGAGATACACTACTGATTCACTCATGGAAAAAGAACTGAAAATGCTAGACACTCTTTTGAAAATACATTGACTCACAGACAGTTTGACTGCAGGACGGGAAAAGTTGGACTGGTATTTGGTTTGTGCTTTGTAGGTATTTGCCATATCAAAAGATAAGGCCCAAAAAAGAGTATAACAATGGTAATAAACAGCGTGTTAGAAGCCACCCAGAGACTGAAGCTGTGGGAAAGATCAGATTTCATTCCTCTACCTACATCCAAGTGAATATCAGCAAATATCTAAAGGGGGAACTGTGTATATATAGTTTTTAATTTTGGGGGCATAGTTTTAAAGAATGTCAAAAAGTATGGATAAAATGTTTGAGTTTTAGGCTGTAGGGGCAATCAGCACAGGATGGCAATGTTGCCAGTAAAGGAGAGCCCATTGTTTGTGGTGGGCAGCCCAAGTCTCTCTTAGGCCACTGTCATGCCAGTCCAGACAAACAAGACTAAAATTGGAAGCTCAAGAGCTATATCTCAAAGTTAAGGTAATCTAGAAAGAAATAACGCCCCCGGTGGCTATATTAAGAATCACTGGCTCCACACTCTAGGGCAGGTAGTAGGGAAAATCATCTCTCTTTCGTTCCAATTTGTAACACAGGCTGCCACTCCTTGTGGGGAAGTATGAGCCTCCCTAGTGGGGTTACTATAGGGATGAGAGCTCTTCTAGAGGGTAGAGTAAAAGCAGCCTCTAAAGCCGTAGTTTTGTGGCTTTACTTCTGAAGAGAACCTCAGGCTGGCTCATGAAGCTGCTCCACTCACCACTTTGTGGTTTGAGCATCCTGAAATGTTCCTGAACTGTGGATTTTAGTTACCCTGACACACCATATGACCTTGGACCCTTAGCAATGAGCCTATTAACCAATTATGTGCAGACCCTGTAAGTGGGTGGAGACAGCCCCTATCCCATAAAGATAGGACCACTACCTTATATCCAGTAGCCACCCAGCTCAGGGCCCCCATTTCCTGGAGTAACTTTGTATTGCTTCCTTCTGTAATGAATTTACTTTCACTTTGCTGCAGTAAATCTACTTTCACTCTGTACTGTGACTTCTGACTCTTCTCCCTCTTTCTACATCTGAGAGAGAAACAAATCTGGGAAATTTTGGGGGTAGGCTCGTGGCCCCAGACTACCAGATGCAATATCCTGTTATTTTGGGTGATGGGGTCCTGGGGCAGATTTCCAAGTTATTGTGTTCAATGAGCACAGTGAACAAAGAATTGGATGTAGCATGTGACAGTAAGGAAGAAACAGTACAGTTTGATGACATTTAAAGGGCAAGTTATGCTCAGAGTGAGTGGGCATACACTAGAAAAATAGAAAAGAAAAATGGCACAAGTGCAGTTCTGTGGCAGATTTAAAATATTGAGCTCTGTCTACTGTACCTCCCACTGGGTCTTCTAGAATATGATTCACAATGTGATTAACAGGGTGCTGAATTATGTCTGTTGTATTTACTACACATGTCCTTTCCCATAGCTTACTCTGTTGTAATTGGACATATGAGTTGCAGTCCATATGTATAAACTTTTAACAAGCTCCAAGTGCAAAAGGGTCATTATACGTCATGCCAGCTATCTAGTATGCATGGTTCTTCGTTTGAGATTTCAGAATTTTCAGGGATCTTTGTTTTATTTCTACCTCCAGATAGTGGGCCTTGGAACAAGGTAGGGGGTTGGCCCTGGAGTGTCCCCCAGGTTCAGTTGAGTGAAGTGGAGTGGTTCCACAGCCCCAATTGTACTATCTGTATTACTCCTACATGATCGCTGCTGGAACTCAATCTTCTTAAATATTGTAACAAAGACAAGTAAAAAATTCTCAGCCTATGAATTTAGTTGAAAATTGTTTGCGCAAATAATATTCAAGCATCTGATATAAGCAAATGCAAATCCTCTCTGGAAAAACTTGTCATAAACTTCCAAGAATTATATGAATGTACACAGTCAGAAGACTAAAGATAGAAGGATGTACAGTAGAATCCAACCTCAGAGATGAGAAATACAACAAAATGCTACATACTTTTAATATGTTTTTAAAAATGGAAAATGAGGAAAAACAAGGAACAGTGAAATATAAACATTTTAAAAGAATAAAATAGATGATTTTGACATAAATATTTAAATAACCAACAAATGAATTAAATAAAACTGAACTGAGAATTAGTGAATTAAAAGAGGCTTCTGAAGATATGATAAAGTATGCAGCACAAAGAAATGGGAAATATAAAGGGGAAGCTTAGAGTGAGAAGATAGATCTTTTCACCATATGATAGGCATCTAAGTTCGGTAAAAATGAACATCCGTGTAGAGAAGGACTGGGCTCTCAAGGAAGTCAGCACAAAATATAAAGACAGCAGAATTGTAGCAAGAAGCACATCTGAAGAAAGCCAGGCCTCTAGATGAAGATACAATGACCAGAACCACATGCCTCCCTAAGGGATAAACAGCAACTTGGAATTATACTGTGTAATTAGCACCACTTGGTCCACAAAGTCCAGATAGGCATCAGTCACCCAGGTAGGTGACCAGAGCATTTGGACCCATCTCTTCCCCAAAATGCCTTTGTTCTTTCTATGTACCTTGCTATGTGATCTGCTTCCTGATTGGATCAATATTGGCTAAGGGGTTATACTTATAATCCTATAAGTTAAGGCAATTTGACCCACATTTTACCCATACTGTGACTTGACTGTATAAATTATCCCTGACAAAGGGCCTCATGACCGCCTCTTCTGGATCCCCTCTTGGAAATTCAGGAGCTATTTTCTCTCCCTATTTCCAATAAAACTCCCCTAACTTCTTTCTTTGGTTCACAACTTCATTCCTCAATGTTTTGGGACCACAAACTTGGCACATTTGACATCTAACAGGTTGGGAGTTGCATTTCTCTTATATAAACCAGACATGGTCTTAGTGATGTAGGGGAAAGAAACTTCTAGCCAGCTAGATATCTGGTATGAGTTCTTATTCTCTAAAATCAAAACATGAATTTTAGGAACAGCAGAGGTTAAGATCAGAATATATTTATTGAGGGAAAGAAGCTTCTGTCCAAGAGAGAGACAGAAGGGGTCCCGAATGGGTTGCCAAGGAACCTGACTTTCCTAGGGATTTCACAGAGCAAAACCACAAGGTGAGGTGTGTCCAAGGTGGGGAAAAATGAGAAATCATAAGGTGTGCAAGAGGTGGGAAAAACTGTGGTCAGCCAATAAAATTACTAATATAACTGCTCAGATAAAATTGATTAAATCAAGATCAAATGGGGAAGCAAGTCATATAGCAAGTGGGCATGAATACAGAATGGGGGCTTTTCCTGTGGGGGTTTGGTTAGTGGCTCTTCCTGGCTTTTTCAAGGTGATGGATACCTATTTAGAGTATCAGCCCTTGATGCTTACACTTAGGAAGTACGTGGGTGCATTTGTTTTATCTTTCATCTTGAGGTCTGGACCACAGCAGAGGTGCCTGTCTCCCCAACAGATGCAGGGCATCTCGTCTTCTTCGTCGGCTCCTTCAAGCAGCCCCTATCTGACTTTATAATATTTCTATCTAACTCAGTTGACTACAACACTAGAAAGTTCCTAAACCCACCCTACCTGTTGAACTAAGTGTCAGGTTTGCTGACTTCTGTTGCAGAAAAGAATTTTTAAGACTCATCAGTAAGAGATGTAAAGGGATTTATCAGGCATAAATTTAAAGTACTCACTCAAAGAAATAGAATGTGGGCCCTTAACAGAGAGAGAAGTGTACTTGTACTTCAGTAGGGAGCTGGGAATATTCACATTTTTTTTGGCAGTGGAAATCGGTGGAATTTGTCAGTTTATAGTCTTGGTCTTGATTGGTAGGGGAGATGGCCCACCCACAGAAAGACATTGGTCTGTTCATAAGGAAACCTTATTTTACAGGTGAAAAGAAGTGGTCTATTTGCCTGTGAAAAAGGATTCTGCAAATAAAATGGGAAAGGCTGAATGACTGCAAGTAAAAGGGAATTGTCCAGGCTTATTGTGTCTTGAGAGAAAAGGGGGAAAAATTAAACTGGATTTGAGTTACTTTGTGTCCCGAATCTGGAATGTTTCCTAAAAGTACAATTTCAAAAATCTTGATTTGTCTTCTTTCTACCTATCCTTATTTCTTCTATCTCACTTCTTATCAGAATTCCAGAAGGAAAGGAGAGAGATATAGGTAAGAGATGTAAAGGAGGAGGAAAACAGTGGTAAGAAGGAGAGGAAAATTGAAGAGAAAATGCTGAGATTTAGAGATATTAAATCAGAGATTCAAAGAGCTCTATGAACTTTAAACAGCAGAAATAAGTCAAGCCCATCCCTGGACACATTAAAATGACACCACAGAACACCAAAGACAGAGAAGATCTTTGAAAGAGCCAGAACAAAAGGACAGATAACTACAAGAAGTTCACAGATAGACCACTAGCTGTCTTCCCAAATAACTGGGGCAGAGAGATGCAGAAGATCACAGGGGAATAATGATTTCAACGCTATGAGAGAAGTATCAGTTAACATAGAAATCAACATCTGACAATATTATTTGTAAGAGCTTGGGTGAAATATAGACATTTGCAGACAAGTGGTAACATATTTCTTTCCAACAGACCCTCAAAAGAGATTTTAAATAATGATCTTCAGAAGGAATAGAAGTAATTTTGGATACAATTTCTGAAATGCAAAAGGTACTAGATGAGCAAAAGCAAAGGGTAAATATTTTGGAAAATCTAAGTAAATATTACCAGATGAAACAATAATGATATTGTAAGGATTAAAAGTACCTTTAAAATGCATAATAAAAATAACCTGTAAATTAGAATGTGATGATTGACTGTAGTCTAAAGTTTGCATATTATCTGGGAGGGTTAGGAATTTATAATTGATTTTATTTTTAAAATTACATATACATGTTGATATTTACAGGGTAAAAATTAACTAAAACAGATAATGAGTGTATAATGTTCAAATAAAGAATGGGAGAAATGGAGTGAAAACCTTTATCAATCAAAAAGTGGAAAAGAAAGGTAGCTTGCAGAAGACAGAAAAAATAACAGGGAATAAATCTCAATACATTGACAATTAGAATAAATGAAGGTAGCTTCTCAATAGACACTTTCAAGATATGCAAGATGAAGCTGAGTGGATGGAGATTTTGATGTCAAGCAGATACAGAAAGCTGGTGTATCTGTATTAGATAAACCAGACTTTAACAGAGCAAAACACAAGTGAGATAAAAATAACTGGACAAAGAAAATGGATTAGCTTCCTAAGAACTTATAAATCAACATTTATATAAATAAATCAATATTTGCCTTGTATCACCTGAATACATAGTTTCAAAATGTTTAGAACAAACAAAAAACTAGAAATAACAATAAGAAACAAATTCACCATCAAAATGGAAAAATTTTAACATGTTTCATGATTTAAGCCAATCATTAATAATCTAGAAATTTGAACGGAATCATTAACACACTTAATCTAATGGACATATGTAGAATATCATAACCCCAAATTGAGAAATTCATGTTTTTCAAATGCTCATATGTGGAACATCTATGAAAATTTATTTTATACAACTCTCTAAAGCAAATCTCAACACATTTTAAAAGATGGCTACCATAGATCACAGTCTTGAACTACAATGGAATTAGATTAAAAATCAATAATAAAAAGCTACTAAGAGAAAGCACATATTTAAGACTTAGGATATCACATAGACTTAACTTTGAAGGCCACTGATTTAGGAAGTACTGTGTATCAGACATGATCCCAAGTCCTATTAGATCGCTATCTAATTTAAGAATACAGAGTCAGAAGGGAACAAGTGAGAAATAAAATTGATTTTAAAGGCTCCACTGTTCTTTTGTATTTCAAATTTATAGTAAGATAGCTATGTGTGTGACTGGAAAAATATTTAGAGTTTCAACCTATTTTAATACACATAGAGAGTTTTAAGAACTGGCTTTGTGCTTTAGTAAAGGTTCTCAAAATCTTCCACAATTTAGTGACATATTGTTACTGGGTTTTGGGGTGCTGGAGTCTCCTTCTGGAGGTTGTTTCTAGATTCCTTCTGTTCCAAGCAAAGAATTGGTCAAGACAAGCACAAACAATAGCAAAGTTTTAGTAAAGGTAGAAGAAACAGGCTCTGCAGAGCAAGTTTGAGCCAAGTAAAAGTATGAAAAGGAGTACACCCTATAGCATGAGGGTGGCCACCATGCGAGAGAGAACACAGTGGCAAAAACTCAGTGTGGATTCTCCTTTTTATATCACCTGCTCCTCAGGGGGACATCAGTTCAGGCCATCCTGTGGTAAATCTGCTCAAGTTCTCATGAGAAGTCTACATTCAGGGCTCTGGGAACTGCTCTGGGCATGTGGTCTAGGATCTTGTCAGCCTCCTTTCCAGGCAGTTTTAGCCATGCCCTACCTTTCTGTCTCCCAATTAGGTGTCACAAGTTTTGACATATGTCCAACCTTTTAAATCCTAAACTACCCCAACCAGTCACTATAAGCTATTAATTACTACTTTAGAATGAATGTCATTCAAAAGTTTTAGTTTTTATTAGTAATAGGGAGAAAGTTATTCTCTTCCACTGCTAATGGGAGTAAGAATTTATAAAACCAAGATGGAACCCATTTTTGACAATGTGTATTAAAGACTTAAAATGTTATGTATTGTTCAGCTTCATGCTTGTACATCTAGAGTTATATGCCAAAGAAATAATTCTGAGAATGTGCAACCTTCTAACTAGTAGTGAAATCCTAAGGACAATTTGAAGTCCAAAAAGAGGACTTTAAATAAATTATAATGCTACCATTAAAATGACATCATAGGAGAATATTTAATGTCAGGCTTTATAAAATCAAGTGAAATAGGCAAATTACAGAGTAGTATAATCCAATTTTCATGCATACAAAAATGACTGGGGAGACACACATCTACATGCTTATTACTTTTGGCTGTCTCTGGGTGGTGAAGATATAGAAGAATCTCCTTTTTAAAACTTTCTGATCTGTATTATTTAAATGAGATGTACTATTGTTCTAATTGCAAAGAAAACAATAGAAACACTTTTTAAGCATCAGCTCTATTTCCAATGTTAAACTATTCTTATAATAAACATTATCCAATTTATTTTATCCTATTTTCTTTGCTCTTTGGAACTGGCACAGCATTAAGTCAAGGCTATCTCTGAATTCTAGGATCTACTATATCAGTCTATGAGGTGTCTATCATGTTCTAATGTTCTCTGGCTTTTGGGAGATGATATCAAAGGAACAGTTATTCTGCTATCTAGTTGGAAATATCATTCTGAGTTTGCAAAAAGATACAGATAGCTTGGAATTGAATGCATCAGGTTAATTAGCAATGCTTCAAATTACAGGCCGTTGCTGTTTCTTGTACACTGAACTATTAATTAGCTATGCTAATGAGAAAAGCAGGGAATAATTGCAAGAGAAAATGAAATCAGGAGGAAAAAAGAAAACCAACCATTTTAGTCCCTAGTGTCAACCATCAATTGTCAATACTTACCAGAATGACTTCTAAGTATAAATTCTAATCTCCTGCTGAAAAGATGGGGTATTAATAAAAAAGTAACAGTACTTTGAAGTAATTCCTTGGAAGTCTTTTCCCTCCCAGGATATTGCTCTTCAGAGAAGCAGTACCCAAATAATAAAATAAAATATATGCAGTAGGAAATTTAGAGGCAAAAGATTAATGAGTGGATCTAATATAATTCCTAGGGGAGCTTTTTAAAAAATACCAATGTGGAAGTTCACTCCAAACCAGTTACAGAAGTCTCCCTAGAAGAAGCCAAATTAAACCATAAACCATACAATGTATCTTAAATTCATTGCAGCTGTTTCTGAGTATTTGCTTTCTCTGTTGGACAATAATAACAGTCTCAGGAAGATCATCTCTCGTTCTTCCTCCCTGTTATGGCTTGTATCTTAATGTCCCCCCCTGCAAGCCTTGTGTCCTCATAGGTGGGGCTTTTTGGAGGTGGCTGGATCTAAGATGTGTGATAACTAAATTGGTTTAGCGTAGTTCTAGGTGTGTCTTCAGGCTTCTAAATTAAGATTTCTGTGTATACAGTTAATCCCCTCACAGAGATTATCATTTAACTATTCCCCTGCATTAGATCTTTATTACTTTCAAATTTGCCTTGTTTTTCTTTTTTTTCAACATTATTTATCAGAAAACAAGATAAGCATCAATTTGGTGAATTCATATAGATTAGTCTGCCTGACTGAGGTGTGGCTGATATCCAATAATTTCCCAAGGCCACCCATGATAACTGTAGGTATGATGCCCTTTTTCTTCTCTTGCAGCTATCTTCTCCAGTTTTTATACCTACTACTTTCCCAACAGGGATAACATTGTTTTTCTTCTTTTAACCTAAGCCATTTTTATTAAAGTTGTAAAGTTCATTTCACCATCTTCCAAATTTGTATGTATGGAGTATCACCATCTTAGTAGCTAACTTACATTTGAGTGTACAATGCTGAGTGTAGCACAGAACATGAAACTTTTATGACAACAACAAAAGACCAATGCTACCATTTTTCCCATTTTATAGTAAAGAAAGTGAGGCTTCTGGGAGTAAGTCACCCTTAATCATATGATAGTAAAAGGCAAGGCAGGGCCTTGAACCCAGAATTTTGTTTTCTTCTAAACCTTTTATAGAAATATTATAATCTGAAATCCATATATATTCACATTTTTAAAATTTTTATCCAGTGTCCCTTTTCTGTTTTAGGATTATACCCAGCAGAAAACATTACACTTAATCATCATGTTTCTTAAGGTTCTTCTTGGCTATGAGTTTTCCAGACTTTTCTTATTTTCTCTAAATCATTCCTTAAAAAGAATACCGTCAGCTCCCATCACCTACAACACCGTATCAGCTATAATAATTCATTTTACAAACAATATATGGCTATTATTTTTATGGCACCTGGCTTGGTTACTTTACTCATTGTTGAGACAAAATATCTGATGCCCAAAGTTAAAGGAGGAAAGGTTTATTTTAGCTCAGTTTGTAGAGGTTTTCATCCGTAGTCAGCTGGCTCCAAGGTAGTGTAGCATGGCAAAGGGATATTGGAAAGGGCATCACAGAGGAGAAACAGTTCATGGTAGGGCAGGCAGGAGGTAGAAAGCAGCAATCTTCAAGCAGTGATGCAAGCCTCCCTTTCCCTTTTATCCCATCCAGGCTAACACCTTTTTGGTGATGCAACCCACCTTTAGGGTGGGCCTTCCCATTGTCCATACCCAAAACTATGCTAACCCAGTCAGTGGACTAATTTTGTACTACACACTTTTAATCCCAGTGTCATACACCTTAGATCCAGCAAGCACTAAAAAGCCCCACATATGAGTGCATGAGAGGGACATCTGGATACAAGCCTTAACAAGGCCTCTCCAAGACAGATGCTATAATACCTATTTTACGGATAAGAAAGCTGAGGTTCAGAGATGAACATTCATAATCCAGGCCATGATGATAGAAGATAGTGGAGCTGGTACCTTGATCCAGTGCCATCTGACCAGGAGCAGCATGTTCTTATTACTCGAGTTTAGATGGCTTTTGCATGTGCTTTATTCTTTATGTATTTACTTATTGGGGTAGATACTGTTTATCAACAAAAATGCCATGGTAGATATCTTAGTTAATCCTTCTAATAAGCCTGTTGTTCTGGTCTTCCTTGTTGCCAGCCTCTCCAACTTCCACGACATGAATGGTCTTCTTCATTCCAGATTGTGGAGATTATTTGAAGGGCCACGGGAAGAGACAGTGCTACCTCCATCCAAGAACTTATCTTACTCCATTCTGGAGAAGATGGCCACATTTGTGTTTGTATAGGAAGGGTGGCCATGGTTGTGTTTGTTACCCACTGGCAGAATTTACAAACAAAAACAAACTTTTGCCAAATGTGTATTTGCAACCAAAAGTGTTCACAAATTTAGGTACCACTCTATTTGTTTCTGAAGCACTTTGAAATGGTACAGATGTCTTTGCAGTTGATACTACATTTACCAAGAGATAATCTATCTGTCCTGATCAGTTCTTACCAATTTTGCCGTAATTACACTTGTAGATTAGTTCATTTATTGACTTCAGGTTAGGGAACCCCCAAGCAATACATGGTTCACAATACTCAGCAAGTTAATCAGATCCTTATGGAGATTAACAAAGACGCCATTGAAGATGTGGCTAAGGTGACACCTTCCAGACTTTCGGGCTCACATCACTGATACACCTGATTCTGGTGACAAACCCCAATTTGGGTTCTGCAGGTACATAGAAGTTGCCAGCTTTTCTTGCCACCCTAGCCTTTGCATTTTCCTTCTGTAACATCCCTTGTAGTGCTTGAGTTTTCTTTTTTTTTTTTGGTTTTTCTCCGGTACCAGAAACTGAACTCACGACCTTGCGCTTGCCAAGCAGGCGCTTTGCCACTGAGCCAAATCCCCAGCCCGTGCTTGAGTTTTCTAGAGCTAGTTTTTTTGATGAGCCTCCTCTCTACCCTTTGAAGCATCTTCTGAGCAAACCTTTTTCCCAAGCACTTTTTCTTCAACTCTGTGAATTCTTTTCTTTTTCTTAAGGTTTCTACCATAAGGAACCGTTCCTCCCCCCTTTTCTTTGGTTCTTTCCATGGTTTTACCCAGAAAAGAACATGTTTTATTTTAATCTTAATACTATATCAGAGTGCCATAAAGATGGTCAATTTCTGGTCCAAGTCTTATGTAAGAGCCAAGCTCCTTCCATAGATTGTCCAGCTAAAGGTTGTGAGAAGGTAGCCAAAACTGAGTTTATTTATTCTTTCAGGAATCATCCAGTCAAATGTCTCAGAGTTTTGGTCATTAGAAAGCTCTGTGCTTCTTCAAGTGACTTTTGGCCTTTGATCTTAAAGTACATCTTAGGAACCAAACACAGCCACCTAAACTTTGTACCTAACGTGCCTTTCCCTCAGCACCCTAAGGATGTACTTTACACCGCAGTGACTGGCAGTGTCTGTGGAGTTGCAGGTCCCTAGAGAGCCTTACAGCTCCACACTGTCTGTTTATACAATCAGGACAATCAAGATGCAACTATGGCCAATGACTGACTCCTTCACAGAAAGTTCTTGCTTGCTTTCTTGCGTTCTTCTTGTGCTGGGTATTGAACTACATCACTGAGCTGCAATCTCAGCCCTTTTTTATTTTTTATTTTGAGGTGGAGTCTCACTAAATTGCCCAGGCTCTGGGTGTGGTGGCACATGCCTGTAAACCCAGCACTTGGGAGGCTGAGGCAGGAGGATCATTGTGAGTTCGAGACCAGTCTGGGATACAAAGTTAGCTCAAGACCAGCCTGAATAGCATAGTGAGACCCTGTCTCAAACACACACACATACACACACACACACACACACACACACACACACACACACACACACATTGCCCAGGCTGGGTTTGAACTTGTGACCCTCCTGCGTCAGCCTTCCAGAGTACTGGGATTACAGGCCTGTGGCCCCAGGCCAGGTTTAACAGTAATTTCTTGGCCTCTCTTTTCCTTGTTCTTCCCTCCCATCACACTTCCTGTCTAAAATCATCAGGCCGAAAGGGCCAGGCACTGACACCTCTTTCAGCTCTTTAAATGGGGCAACTCTCTGTGGAAAAGCTCTGGGGACACTAGTTTGACAAGTGAGTCAAGGTAAAGGGATTGCTTTCTCCGAGTTTGACAAACAAGTTAAAGGTTAACGCAGGGAGTCGTGGACGCGGGAGACAGCGCCTTTCTTCCCGAGCCCCGCAGGGCAGAGGCGGCAGCTGCAGGGAGAAGCACCCAGCCGCGTGGGGGGGGGCGGGGCTTGGCAGGAGGGGCGGTCCCGCAGCTGTCCGCTGAGGTCGCCGTCGAGGCGGGGTGCAGCTCAGCGACGCTGCGGCGCCAACAGTCCCCGCCAGCAGTGCCTGCCAGGTCGCTGAACAGAGGGCGGCAGAGCAGGTGGAGGAGCCCGGGAGTCTGGCACGGGTGCCGTCACCAAGTTTCAGCATCGGAACCATGGACAGCGCCCGCGGCCTGGCTCGGGTGCGGTCCCTGGACGCTGCGGGCTTCTGGCAGGTCTGGCAGCGCTTCGATGCGGAGGGTGAGTAGAGCGAATGCTTGCACACGCGGTGTAGACCCGTAGTCTCTTTCCCGTGCCCCTTTCCCTGCACGGAAAGTTGTTTGCCTGCGTCGTTCATGCCCACACCTGGCGCAGTCTGCCCAACACACCTGTGGAGAGCTGGCGTGGGACATCCAGAAACCTCCTGCAAACTCGCTGCCTTCCCAGTGTGTGTGTGTGTGTGTGTGTGTGTGAGATGTACTGTCTGTGTAATGACAAGTATCATATATATATGGTGGGCTGAATCTCAGTCCTTTGAAAGTAGCCTTCCCTAAACGTGCTTATTTGCTCATTTTTACAGTGACTTTGTGTTTTATCCCCAACACACTCTCTCAAAGGGAGTAGGAATTTTAACAAGTTTTAAATTTATTATTTTCCACCAAAAAGAAAAAAGAACTTTCTTAAAAATAAAATGAACAACTACTTTAAAAATAACGATGTGCAATGTAACAACCACTGTTGATTTCCTATCATCTTGTTTTCAAATTCTGTATCATTTTTAATGATTTTTAAATTTTTATTCTCTTTAAAATAAAAAAGAAGTTAAAACATAGAATGAAACTACTCACCATTTTCTTTGTTTTTATTAATAATTAAAGAAACATAAAGAAAACATCTAAAACTGCATTTAAATCTGCAAACTAAGATTCAATATTTTCCTCTGTTTGTTTTTTCCAACCTTCCCAATCATCGGGTTAGATTTTATTCTGATGCTCATGTTTATTCATTGATTACAACTGATGTATTTAATAGCTTTCTTTTCCTAAATGTTAATATAGCCCCTTGCATAAAGCATTTGCTCTGTAATATGTTTTCAGTGACCAAATCCATGTCTTCTGCACGTATGTGTTGGTACTTAGTTATTAGAATAACAAAAATGGTATCGGGGGATTTTATACATTGTGACATTGAAAACAAGTTTAGATAAAAGTCACATGTCATTCTGTATAAGTGACTATTGTTTATGCTTATCTTTTTGCATTTAGAAAAAGGTTACATAGGAGAGAAGGAGCTTACTGGTTTCTTTCACCATATGCTGATGAAACTGGGTACTGATGTAAGTACTCACAGCACTCAGGATTAATTTATGTGTCTCTTAGTGAAATACAAACATCCAAGTCTTGTGGTGATTTGTACCTACTAATCCCATCTGACCTCCTTTCTTCTTTGCATGCATGTTATTTTTCTCCCTCTCCTAGCAACACGAAGAGATTTAGGCAGGTTTTATAAAAGATACAACTATAACATTAGCTTGCTGGTCATTGACTTTCATTGTAACATCTGTCATCCACTCAGAAATCTTAATTGTACGCTCAGTCAACACTGTTTTAAACATTTCCTTGGTTAGCTCTCTGCTAATGGATTTAAAGCTAGACATAGGGTAGCACACTCTGATCAAAAGGTCAAAAATATAGAAAAGCTGTGAATATGAAAAGCTTAAGGGTTTTGGGTGTTTAATGCCTATGATCTTCATTTGATAGCAAACAGTAAGAAACATGTCTGATTATTATTTTCATGATTCATTTTATTAGAAAAAATTACAGAGTCCTCAGGGAATGGCAAACCTAAAAGAAACTACTATACTCAGAGTCCAGAGAAAATTTAAACCAATTCATCCTGTGTTCTGTCACGATGGCAAATCCAGCCTTGAGAGATGTAGACTGCTCTTGAGGAGGCTGGTAGGAAAGCAGAGGAAAAACAGGCTCAGGAGCTGAGGTCCGAGCAGGGGTGGGCTTGGTCTGGAAAGGTGAGTCAGGCATGGACTGCGGGAGGCATAGCTCTGGTACAGCCACAGTCAGTGAATCATGGAACTCGTTCATCTTCCGGTGTTGCTCACCTGGAAAGGTACTGAAGTGCAGCACATTGCCTGGAGGAGTCCAGTACAGGTCCCCAGGGGCTGGCTCTCCACCACTGAGGGAGGGCACTGAGGCCAGGGCAGCCTGTTCAGAAGAGGAGAGGCTGCCATCTGTCCTGATCCGCAACACGGGCCTCTTGTCTGTTTGCTGCACTTTCTCTCTCCAGCTGTCTGCATTGCTGTGTCTTCGCTGCACTTTGCTCCCTTCACCCCCGCTGTCTCTTCCTTCCTCTCTGACCTCTCTGTCTCTGACCTCTCTCTCCTTGGTCCCTGTCTCTTTCTCATCAGTTTCTTCAACTCTCTGTCTCTGTGTTTCCATCTCCAGTCTTTTTCTTAAGGTTCACTTTTGTCTTCTTTCTCCATGTTTGTTCTTTCTCTTTTTCTAGTTTCTCTCTCTCTGTGTCTCATCTCTTTGTCTTTATTTCTTCTTTCTTGTCAGCCCCCACCCCAGTCTTTACCTCTTTATTTTTTGGTCCCACATCTCCCTTTTTTGGTGCCACCCCATGCCCTGTGCAGCCCTTGGGGTGAGGGAAGGGGCAGGTGAGGGATGGACACGTGAGTACTCTCCCCTCAGCCAGGCCTTTGCGTGCCTTCTCTGTATCTTTCATTCTTGCCTTGGCATCAGTCACAAGCAGAGACGAGGATGCCTCAGGGCAGGAAGGCTCACAGCTCTCTTCGCTGTCCTGTCTTACATGCCAGCAGCCCACAATGAACCCCACCTTGCCCACACAGCGTCCACGAGTATCTGTACGTTCTGAGGCTCGTGGCTTCCAAGAACCCATGGACCAGATAGTGTTTTGTTGACCATGAGCAGGGGTGTTTGAGGAAAAGCCAGACAATGGAGATTAAGCCACTCAAAGCCTTGGATAGCCAACTCCTGAACTTCAAAACAGGATGGTGAACTCTTAAAAGTCTAGATGTCCTGAGGCTTGGGACTTTATACCTTTTCAGAAGTCTCCCTGTCTTAGTGATGTATAGAAAAGAAGGAGAAAATTTGTAGTCACTGCTGAAACTGGGAGTGCCTCATTTTCAGGCACAGGAGGGTGTGGCCACCCAAGCGCAAGGGTTTACTCTCAGCTGAGGACACATGGAGCTGTCTTCATCTGAAGCTGTGGCCTACCTCAGACATGACATTGCCACTAGTCACAGAGAAGAAGGAGCCACCTCTTGAAGAGCAGTGTGACTGTTCTTTTTTTCTTTTTTTTTTTTTCGGTACCGAGAATCAAACTTATGACCTTGCGCTTGCCAGGCAGGCGCTGTGCCACTGAGCTAAATTCCCAGCCCCCAGTGTGACTGTTTTGATCACTGGTGACCCCTCAGATCTGGCCCCATGGAACCACCCTCACACAGGGGCTGGTTGACTCCTTGGAGAAAAGAGCTTTCAAATGAATCACCAATGCTCAACACAGGTATCTCTGAGGCTAGAAAATGGGACAAGAGGCCCCAGTGCAAGTCAAACTTTGGTATGCTTAGGTTCAAATGCACACCCCAGGAATTTCACTATATTTAGGGCCTGGAAAGAATCTTGCACCTTAAGGGTTGGTTTGTATCTTCTTCGAGCACCCTTGGTACCTGCAGAGATTGTGAAGGCCTGTGAGAGGGGTCCCACTGTGATTAGGCCCGCCCCACTGCACTGTGGCAGTAACGCCAGGAATCTCTCCTCAGCATGAAGCTTGGGAAAAAGTTCTGACAGATTGATCAACCCATTAACCAGAAATGGTTCCCCAAGTGTGGAGGCACAAGTGTGGCTTTGGGGATGTCTGCTAGGTCACCCTTTGCCACCTTCATAAACAGATTAAGAAACTGAAAGTGCACCAGGTATGATGGTGCATGCCTGTTATACCGGCACTCAGGAGACTGAGGCAGGAGGATCATTATGAGTTTGAGACCAGCCTGGGCTGTAAAGTGAGCTCAAGGCCAGCCTGAACTGCATAGTGAGACCCTGTCTCAAAAAGACCAAAAAGAAAAAAAAAAAAAAAGAAAGAAAGAAAGAAAAAAAGAAGCTGGAAGTGCCTTGATTTTAGGCTTTTGCCCTGCTCGGCAGTGAGCTGGCACTCATCGAGTTCAATCAGAAGGGACAGCCACTGTTTGCTGTGATGCTTGATTTGGGTTGGTGGTACCCGTGTACACAGAAGCCAGCAGAAGAGGAGCCTCTGGGGTCAGCCAGCCCCTTCCTCTGGAAGGAGTGGCATGAAGTTCATCAGAGGCCTGAACAGTTCTGTGTTCTCCCACTGATTAGTATATCACAGAGACCTCAGAAGCAGGGTTTTGAGGGTTCTAACAGCAAGCTGCCTGCTCGTCAGTCTCAGAGAGCAATCAGCCTGCTGTAATTACCTCTCTCCTCAGCCTCTGAGGGGACTGGCTCAGTGGAAACATCAGCTGCTATTGCTGCTCTGCCCCTACTCGCAGCATTTCTTCTCAGGTGCCAAGGACTGGCCTCCAGACGGGGCTCTATCTGACCAGTGCGTGCTGCCCCTCAGTTTCTGCGTGCACCCCTCCCTCATGCACTTGCTGCCTCAGCAGCATGGTGTGCTGGGAAGTGCTGGTTTCAGTCTCAGTCTGCCAGTATCCAGGCCGCCTCCACGCGTTGGAGACTGTGTGCCCTGCTGTAGTCTCGAGTCTTTGATAAGGACAGATAGGGAATTGCAACAGAGGGAACCCTAGGGTCTTTGGAGACAGACCCAAGGGACAGTCATGGGCTTTATGGTTAGAGGTCCAAGAGGACAGAAGTTAAATCTCTGTGGCCTCAGACTAAAGGTGGCACATAGAGCCTGGCCACTGCTTCTTTGCCTTCACAAGCATTTGCTTTGAAATATAATTTTCTACCAAAATGGCCTATTAATTAACTTTATTTGGATACGCTGAGCCCACCATAAAGAATAATTTATTCATTCAACAGATACTATATTACAGAGATAAATAAATAATTGCTTTCTGGGCAGAGTTCTTAATCTGAAAGATGAAGCAGGAATTTGAAGTGAAGGACCAGCCCACTGAGAGGTCTCCACTGTGCTTTTCCTGTGTGATGTGGGGACGTCTGATTAACAGGGCTTCTCCAGAGAGCTAGAGCCAGCAGGTTCTATGTAGACCTACAAGAGGAACTTTGTTAGGAAGTTGGCCCATGCTGTTACTCTGGCTGAGAAATCCCATCTCAGGCTGTCTATCAGCTGGAGACCCTGGATGCTGGCAGCCTTGCTCAGCCCAAGTGCAAAGGCCTCAGAACTGGGGAGCGATGGAGTCACTTTCAGTTTGAGGTCAAAAGCCTGGGAACCCAGGATGGGGGCTGCTGACATAAATTCTGGAGTCCAAGGGCAAGATGGCCTGGACTTTGAATGTCCAAGACAGGAGATGAGCACGTCCCAGCTTTCAAGGAGTTGGAGACCAGTTTGTCTTCTGTAATTGCTCTCTCTGTTCCCAGTCAAGTGGATGGTGGGCCTTTACAAGGGTGGGTCTTCCCCTCCAGATACACTCAGAGTCATGTGTTGACTTCCTCTGAAAATGCCTCGAAGACCTGCCCAAAGTCACACTTTCTGTGGCTCTAGGTTTCCCTTCATCCTAACCATTGCAGCATACACCATGGAGCTGGGACTTCACAGGCTGACCTACAAGCATCCAGTGCAGCTTCCACAAAGAAATCTGGTGGGCAGGGGATCTTGGAACCTCAGAATCCTTGTCCACCGCACAAGAAAAAATAGAATGTAGCTCTTTGTCTGAAGGCCAAACTCTAGAGAAGCCTCACGGAGTGGGGGAACAAGTCCCCTACATGGAACAGAAATCAGACATTTGTGTCCTCACTGACATCAACATGCCACTTAAACTCCCTGCGTTTGTCTCAATTTCCTGTACATAAAATCAGAATAATCATATTTTGGCTGCCAGTGTCACAAAGAGACAGCACAAGTGAGAAGCGGTCCCAAGTGTGGAAGTGCCTGATGTAGCCATGGAGCATCTTCATGGGGCCTTAGCCTTTCCACTGCGTATTCTGGACCCCTTCTGTTTTCTTAGATTCACTAATGGGTCACTCCGTACAGGACAGTTGAACCTTATGCTCTTAAACACTAAGAAGCTTTTAGGATCTAAGGTTGAACACATTTGTCAATGAGATCACGAGTTTTTGAAAGTAAATTGTCTCTTTTCCTTGGAGAATGGTTTCAGTCACACTCCCTCTTTGGTCCTTCATAAGTAGAGAAACTACCCGCTGAGGACAGCAGAGAGTAGAGAGTCACCTCGGGGGCCCTGGACACTTGCTCAGAATGAGACAAATAATCCACTTCTCATTTCTTCACCTGAGATTTTTAAAAAAAATGTTTTAATTTAATTTTTAAATTTTAAAGATAAAAGAAAGAAAACATATTAACAGACACAAACATTTACAAAATAACACAAAACAATACAAGCAATACATATTTTTGGGCAAGGTAATAGGAAATTAACAATGGTGGCTGTATTACATATTGATATGTTCAAATTGGTTACTCAGATAAACAAATATAGGCATGTAAGAGTGATTAAACAATTAAACATTATCTGTTCCTTTCAATAAAGTAATAGGAATCAGCAGTACAACTATTTTAGCTGTATGTGTATACCTATAAATGTGTTTTTCCCTTTTTTTTCTTTTTGCTTTTCCTTCATTCCAGCTTCTCCCCCACCTCAAGCAATTTCCTTCCCCTGCACAATATCCATTGCACCCCTCAGACTTCATTCACTCCCTCAGGTTCTTACACGAGTGAGACAATACATTCACCTGAGATTTTGGCTCCAAGTCACTAATATCTTTTTTTCAAAAATTTTCATTTGGTGTGTGTTCACTTCAGAAGGTATTCAGTCTTTAAACTAGGCTCTTGTCTATTGTATCCCTGTCTAGAACTCACTCAAGTGAGTTCATTTGGCTGATGTATTTACAGGGTCAATCTGTCCAAGTCCTCTTATTTTAATCATTTAATCATTCTAAATATAAGACCAAAGCCATCAATCTAGCAGATGGCTTTGATATGGCTAGGATACTCAAATCCATTTGATTAATACATCATTTACAAGTGCTGGAGGTTTGGATTTGCCTTTTTAAAAAATTTAAAATAGTTATATATGTATGTATATACATATGTTTATTAACAAAACTTTTGACTGATTGCAAAAACTTACCTTCACTACAATTTATTCCAAACAAAATTTATTTCTCACAATCTAGTATCCAATTGGGGACTATATGAGACATTAATTCATTAATCTCTTTCTGTTGCACATACTTCATCCATTTTCATATTTTAATCTAATTCCCACCAGCAAAATGTGACAATAAAAAAGGCATAATGTGTGTTTATACTTGCTGATGAAAGTTTGTGGATGACTAGACAAGCAAGAAGCAAATTACTGATTGACATGAAACTTGATGGGGCCCCATATTTCTGTTATCACATCAGTCCTGGAAGTATAGAAAATTAAGGTGATACTAGGGGAATCCAATAGCTTAAATCATCTCAGCTCAGAACATTTCTTCTACTTCACTACTATAGCTCCCCATCAAACATTTCCTGTGCACCAACCTCCTACAAGTAATGTGACAAGATTCTAATTTCAGGGACTGAAATCCTGCAATAATGCTCTGGGTCTTCCCTGGTATTGAGCTGCCTCTGCTGGTCAAGGTGCTCCTGGCTTTCTAGGAACTGGCTTTCACATTTCAGGGTCTTACGATATTTAAAGGATGGGCCAGAGTCTATCCTGAAAGCAAGTTCCCAAGGTTTTCTTGGACTTTGAGCCATTGCTCATTTATAACCCATGAATGTTGGACATTCTTCCTGTGCGCTCTGCCCTGAGAGCAAAGTGCCAGTGGAAAGTGCTGGTTTCAGTCTCACTCTGCCAATATCTAGCAGAGGGGAGTCACCCTGTTAGTTTCTTTCGACATCAGTAAAGTGAAAGTTCAGTGTCTCAGATCTGTAGGGAAGGGCACCTAGTATCCTCTGATTCTTTTCTCCTCGCTCTTACTTCTGAATCACAGACTGATTGAAGAGAACCAGGCCTTTTGATTCAGAGTGCAGCAATTGCTAGGATTGGACTGTTCCTCCTTTCACATCTCAAGTCCTACAAGGTAGAGAGTTTAGGTGACTCTTTATATTTTCCAATACTGGGCAACATTCACCATTTGAAAGCAGTTAAGTGAAGAGATGACTGCTTAAGGACAAGAGGGCATGAGTGAAAGGACACTCAAGTCATTTCAACAAAAACAAGGCAAAACAAAGCAATTTGAGATATTTTTTCATCCAGTGTTAGGAAAGCAGTAAAGGAGAATTTCAGTGTAAGAGGTTGGAATATATAGGATCAACAAAGATGAAGATGATGATGATGATGATGATGACAAATTAAAGCAAAAACCTCCCTAAAGAGGAAAGGTCAGGAGGACAGCATGGAAGACAAAGGCTAAAGGGCATGGTGATTTTTTAAAACTCCCTTGGCCACTGTGAAAATGCCATTTGTCAAGGAGCCTGGATGGCAAGCTCTCAATGAATGTTTATTCACCTGTCCTCGTGAGTTAGATGCAGCTGTCTGTTATTCTGTGCCACTCCTCCCTCCCACCATCTGCTCACTTTTGCAGAAGCCCATCAGAGAGGGGACCCAGGGGAGAGGAAAGCAGGATAAGGGTGTCTGGCACAGCCTGTGCCAGAGGGCAGTGGCTGGGTCTGTTTTACTCACTGGGGTCAGGCTCATGGTAAGCCCTGGCTGGGTAATCAACAAAAAGTGATTTCCTTGAGTTTTATACTTGGCCACAGCATGCAGTGGTGGGCCAACACGTTTGGGTTATCCCACTGTAGAAGATACTGCCTCCATGCTTGGGTTGTCCCAGACAATTCTTTTTTAATCTCAAGAGGGTTTATTCTCAGCACATCCTACCATCACTCTTGAGAACTATGAGTGAGAAAGGGGGAACTGGGTGAGTACCAGGCTCCCAGGGAACAGTCTGGGATGTGAGCCCAGGCACAGTGCACCCATGGAGTCTCTTAGGATCTCAGAGTCACGGTCGCTCTCAACACAGTAGGGAGGGTGGCCAGCCAAGAGTGTCACTTCTTCTTAGCCCTGTAACACAGCTAATGGGCTCAGGCAGGAATAGGATGATGGTATCAGAGAGAACTAATTTCACAAGAATTTCAGCAGGTATGGAACCTCAGAGGCTGGAAGTTTCTGTGCCTCTCAGCTCTGGCAGCAGAATTGCTTCTTTTTTGTTGGTGCATCTGTCCCATTTCTTGCAGTGACCTTGAAATCCACTAAAGAAGACAACTAAATGTGTAGAAAATGTTGTACATGGATGAGAAATATGACCTCTTTGGTAACTCAACAATTATTTTATTTCTTTGGTTTTTTTCCCTATTATTTCACTCTTATAATTATTTTTTTCTTCAGAGAGTACAAAGAAAAGATTAAGAGAATAGCTTACAGTACCCAAAGCCGACTTTTTAGTTAAAAATGGAAACATTAGATACAACATTAGATGCAATACCATCTTCTCTTGCAATCAAATAGATCATGATATTCAAATTCATTCTTTCAGCACTCTCAAAGAATTTTTTCATCCACATTTTAGTGACTCACTAATTACACATTTTACCTAGACATGATTTTGATAGCTGGTAGGTTACTCAAGAAATGTCCATGAATTTTCTGTCTTCTACAAAAGAGTAGGATCATTTTAAATAGCCAAGGAGCCAGCTTTCCAGGCTAGGTGAACATAATGATTGGACTGTGCATTTTGAATATTTGCTATCATAATTATAGTTTGGGGCTTCTGTTGACTGTAATGTGACTATATGTCAATCACTGCAGGACTCAGTTATGGAGGAAAATGTGCGCAAGATGAAACAACAATTTATGACTGCCTATGGTGTCCCTAAAGAAGGTCACATAAGGATGAAAGAGGTACTGTTCATGATTGTGTCTGTCTTGGCTATACCTTCTTAAATTGTAATTTTCCTTGAAGACAATGGGAATCTTAACATTCGATTGGGAAATTAGAACTTTCTGCAAGGCATTTGGTCTGGATAGAGCATTTTGAAAGTAATCACTTCTCCTTTTTCATCTTCTTAGTTGCTTAGTAACAGAGACTGGCTAATTCTTTCATCATTTTATTTAGGTCAATCAATTTTGTACCTATTTTATGATTGGGGACTTGTGATGATGGAGCCCTTTCAGGTACTTGAGTCTCTCTACAGTCTCTCTACATTTGTCTCTCTACAGTGTCTTGTTCAAACTAATCCTTGATGTAAGAAAAAATTGACAAGACATTAAATGAGTTTAAACTTTTGCAGCAGTGCCCAGTGGAGGTTGCAAAGGGCTCTCCCTAAAGATGATTAAAAATAAACAGAAAATAGCTTTATTCAGCTGAATCCCACTTTTTTTTTTTTTTTTGTCTTTTTGAGACAGGGTCTCACTATACAGTTCAGGCTGTCCTTGAGCTCACTTTGTAGCCCAGGCTGGTCTCGAACTTGCAACGATCCTCCTGCCTCAGCCTCCTGAGTGCTGAGATTATAGGCATGTGTCACCATACCCAGCAACCCCTCTTTTCTTGAGTACCTACTAAAGAAAGCCAGTGTTTTTAGCTTGCGGCATCTAGTATGGCTGCTTCTTACCTTATCTTTCCTCCTCAAATTCCAAAGTGGATTACTGTTTAAAGAGTATTACCACCATGGTTACATATTGCTTCACAAAGGGTGCATGTTCTGAGAAGAGCATAGTTGTGTGAACATTGTAGAGCACAGTAATACAAACTTAGATGACATAAATCAGTCACTCAGTGTGGACTCCTGAAGCCAACAAAAGACACAGGGAGCATGAGCTGTATGAGACTGCCATGGGAGTATTTCACACCTAGTAGGAATGCAATACCTTTAGAGAGAACAAATAAATCAACAAATGACAATCATGGGCTCAGAGCTGCAGCTGGACTTATGTGAGCTCGGAGCCTATTACCCACCCTTTAAAGTGACCCTGGCCAGTGTCCCTGTGCCCCTGACTGCTGTTCTTTGGTCCTCTAGCTGGCCAGTATGTTCTTGTCTGAAGATGAAAACTTTCTTCTCCTCTTTCGCCTGGAAGCCCCGTTGGACAGCAGTGTGGAGTTCATGCAGGTGAGTGTTGCATTGCAGCCACTGCCCTCCTGTCCAGTTCCAAGAGGGAGCTTTGCACAGAAGACAGCACAGAAGCCTTCCTGGTGAGCCGGGCTGCCCCTGAGCTGACAGATCCACTAGCGGGCTCAGCCAGGTATGCTAAGAACAGGATGTGGAGCAGGGAGGGATGGCATGAACAACAGGGACAGTGCACATCCTGTCTAAAGCCGGTAGCCCTGAGGAGCCCCAGTGAACTTTGCCTTTTTAGAATTCTCCTAGAAATCCAGCCTGTCTGTGGAACTCACTCTAGTTGTGAAGGCACAATACAGTCAGAACATAACCTATGAACATGCTGATCTGCTTGAAACCACTGTGCTGAGGTGGATGTGAGAGACAGTACCAGTGGTCCCTTCAGCTTCCTCCTTCTGGGCAACCCCCTCTCTCAGCCTCTGGGTGTTTCTGCTCTATTAGTGAAAACCACCATGGGGCAGTGGGGGCAGGTCAAGGTTTGTCTGAGGTCACAGCAGTGGGCTCAAGATTACCACTTTGTCCCCAGCCCCACTCCTGAAAGAGTTGCCATGCCCCCGGTAAAGGTGACAGCATCTCATCCTTCGACACTATTTTGTTTGCCTTCATGTAAAATTGAGCAAACATGTGCATAGACAGAAGGAATTTGCATGGACTATAAATGTATGCCAGTAACCCACGGAATGCAAATTAAAATAACTAAGTTTTTACAATCAACATGGTAAATATTTTAAGGGAATCCATAAAAACCCACAGTATAATTAAGGAAGCCCTGAGACGGTCAAGGATACTCTATTGAAAGCCATGCCATGAAGAATCGTTTTCTGAAAGTAATCTTGGAAAAATTTAATCAGGGTCCCTCAAACTTTTACTATCTAGAGTTACTTTTTAAAGACTTAATAATTCTACCTCTCCAGTCATCTTTCTTAGAGACCTAACCAAAGACACAGAGCAAAGCTTTTTTCTGTATGAACACGTTCATTAAATGTTGCAGTGTATAGTTAGAACTGAAAATAATATGAAAGCCTAACACTGAATGAAAAATGAGGTAAATTATGTCACATTTATATGATTTATTCATCCTGCAACTATAATGAGAACTTTGATCTGCTTGGAACGGTTCTAGGTGCAGCAGGTTCATTGGAGGAAGATCCCCATCTTTGGTCACCGTACATCACTAAAGATCAGATTTCCAAAGAACAGCTTATGACAAGGAGGAGACATAATATCATGTTAAGAAACAAAACTGTGTATGCTGCATGATCTTAATTGTGTTTTAAAAAACATTCATGCTTACATAATTTGATTAATGTACATGTAAGATGGGTAAATACACATAAGATAAATGATTGCAAATGGTATGATTTCCGGTGATTTTCATATTCTTTGTATTTTTATATTTTCCAATTGTGTGTAGAATCATAGTTATTTAAAAGTTACCTTTTTACTTTTTATTTTTTGTCTTTTTGAGACAGGGTCTTGCTATGCAGTTCAGGCTGGTCTTGAGCTCCCTTTGTAGCCCAAGGTGGCCTCAAACTTGCAATGATCCTCCTGCCTCAGCCTCCCCAGTGCTGGGATAACAGGTGTGCACCACGACCTGGCTAAAAGTTACTTTAAATGACATTTTCAAAGTTTTCGTAATTTTGTTTTAAAATGCTCATAGAAAATTTTAAGTGAAACTAACAAATGAGCCATGGGTAGAGGCCGTAGGAATTGCAGTTAGGTTCTGCTGTGTGAGTAAGCTAAGCACGAGAGGAAGGAAGTGCATGGAAACAGTAATGACCTCCGAGTGGGAGTTTCTGGACATCATTCTACAGCTTGTATTTCATTAGTTTTGTACAACAAATATGGTTTATTTTTTAAATCAGAAAAAAGTATTAGTATGCTACATCTTACGTGGTCTGTAATAACTGCTGGAAATGGAAAGAGGAAACAGTACTGAGGAACCCTTTCACATTAAAAAAAAATATATTCCGTTTTCCCCTTCCTTTTAGTTTGTTAATTATTTTATGTAAAGAAGAACTTTCCCTTTCCCTGAAAAAAGTGTGTGGATACCATTGTGGATCCTTGAATTCTTTTAAATTATGAAGTTGGTTATAATTTATTGTATCCTTTCCACTTTATTAAATTCTAAGTGAGTGTCTTGCTTTCCCCCAGAAACAAAGAACATTACTCTTTAA
>NW_004955483.1:1266620-1415937 GCF_000276665.1 Chinchilla lanigera | reverse complement strand
GCCCAGGCTGGCCTTGAACTCATGGTGATCCTCCTGCCTCAGCCTCCAAAGTGGTGGGATTATAGGTATGTGCCAACATGACCAGTGCAAGGCATTTTTTCTATCTTGTTTTCTTTTATCTCACATATTTTAGGCAGTCAACATTTATTTCAGTTTGTCCACCTATTTACTATTCTTTTTGTTGGCTATTCTTTTTTGTGTCTTAGATGTCTTGCTTCATGTTTCTCATTCATCCTAGAGTATAACTTTTCTTAAGAGTCAGTTGGTAGCGAACTATTCCTTATTGTCTAGAAATCTCTTCACTTTGCTGTCATTCTTTAATGATAGGCCTACTGAACATTCACATAAAAATCTTTGGCCCTCTATGGCCCCAATTGTAGTAAAACTATAAGATCATTTAGATGGGAGGTACCTGGACAATAGCACTTTAAAAGCATGTCAAATGTTTTAAAAATTATTTGAAATTTTCGTTATTTTTGGTATATTCACCCAGTAAAATTTAGAATATAAATCACAGTTAACTCATTAATTTGTAAGTTTAGTTAATTTCAGGCATAAGTGACAGAGATTGAAAGGAGTGATGAACTATCCTCATTAAATACCAGCATCAGATAAAAATCTCCCACTTTCCCTGCAGGATCTTCGGTCAGGGCCCTGACTGTCTTGAAATGAAGTCCCTGTAGTTGGTGACATGGACAACACGCTTAGGACCTAAAGAGAGTCTTGCCTACTAAAAAGCAAAACTACTTTGTGCTACTTTTCATTTTGTATAGGTGTTAAGGTGCTTACCAACCTATGTGAGTCTTATGTATGGAATAAGCAGAAGTGGTTACAGTAAGAGCAGTTATTAAAGAAAGCAGTTCCCAGCTTTCCTCAAAGGTTTTTAGCTGTTCTGTCTTCTAGTTCAGAATGAAATTGTATTTTTAGCTAGAAGAGTGATGGACTTAAACCAGGGAGAGGGACAGCTTATCAGAGACAGTTTGTCCCATCTGTGTAGAGCCATGGCCACACAGGCAAGATTGCTTAGGGAACTTTTCTGCAGACTATTATCATTCTTGTTTAGTTCACCCTTTCATTAAGAACTTACAGTATAGACCTCCAGTCATAAAGAGGTGACTGAATCTGAGTTCACCTTGTGTGGCACCCAGGATTAGTCTCATGTCTACAAGTACAGTTTTCTGATGAAGCGGCAGGCCATGTTCCCTAGGAGCAGCACATACACCTGGGGTGGGCTTTGTTCCCCATTTACACCTCTCTTTACTATCCTGTGGATCCTGTAGAAGTCCTTCCACTTTCTTGCCAGCTCAGCTATGTTTAAGGTGTGGTTTTTCAGTGTCCTGCATTTTTTTAGGTGTTTAGTACAGAGAAGATTTCTTAGTTTGCAATGTTGCCCAAATTGAAGTCCTTTTTTTCTTATCATTCTATTTTGAGCTTCCCCAAAGAAGCCCGGCAATATGAGCCTACTGATCTTCATGAGTTCTCCAAGTGAATGTGCTGGTGGCCCATTTCTACTAAGTTCTGTTGAAACAATTGCTGTCACCAAAGAAAGCCCCAAATTCCTTGTTAAAAAACTTATTTGCACTCAGTTAAGAACTGTTTTCAGACACCCAACCATAGAAAACACCAGCATAAGTCACTCCCAAAGTACTGGGGGATGAATTGACTCATGATCTTTGTGTATTTCAGATTTGGCGCAGATATGACGCAGACAGCAGTGGCTTTATATCAGCTGTTGAGCTTCGAGTAAGTGTCACTGTGTGAAGGGGACTGTCACTGGGTGAAGTGCCGCTTTGTTTATCATTGGGAGTTTGATTAATATACAGCATGGGTTTGATTTCTGTGGCCTAACAAATATAGATTTGTATTCCTTACTTAAAAAACAATGTATTGATGTTTGGAAGATTTAGAAAATTCAGGTTACATTGCTGTCTCTGGGAAAGAGGCATGATTAAGTATTTAAGATACTTTTTTTTTCCGGACCAGGAGCTATTTCCTGGGTCTCAGGAGGTCTCTTTAAACAGTGACAGCTCTGCAATCTTGAACTGATTGCTTGTTAAAAGGGTCTATTTCCTCCTTGAAACAGACAAACAGGCCTCTTGAGACCTTTGCAGAATACATGGCTTGCATTTATTTACTTATTGGCTTGCTGAATAAATGTCACATTTCTCTTGGTGTCACAGAACTTCCTCCGAGACCTCTTCCTCCACCATAAAAAGGCCATTTCTGAGGCAAAACTGGAAGAATATACTGACACCATGGTGAGTCACGGAGAGCGATTTCCAGGAAGGTGGCACTCAGCTGCCTCCTCCAGCCCTCAAAAAGTGTGTGTAGACTGAATGAAGGTGTGAGCAAGACCTCATTGCTGGGGAGCACTGGATAAAACCGAGCTGCTTTAGCCCCTCTCAATCTCAGGAACAGATTGCATGTATCTGCGAGAAGGCCACGCACTGGTTTCTGGGGAAGCCAGGAATCTCCAGGCAACACTGGGTTTCTGAGCACCTGGCCAGTGACTTCAGTGTTAATCAGTTACCTAGCAAACAAGTAAGCAGAGACCTAGACCATCAGGACTAAACAGAGGGATGCAGCTCCCTGCCATAGCAGGTGGTTCCAAGCACTGAGTGTGCTGACCTGGTGTAGTGGAAAGTCAGACAGATAGAATATGTATGTGTTTCCTCTGCCACTTACTAGCTATCGCTTAGGAGAAGTGTCAAGCTTCTAAGCTTTGTTTACTTCTCTGTAATGTGGGACCTAAGAGTACCTTGTTACTGCGAGGCAGAGTGACTTGGTAGAGGTAGAATGCCAAGTTGTGTGTGTCTGGGACAGAATCATCGCACACATTCCTTCTTCTTGTAGTACAGTGCTATCTTGGTACTTGTCCTTATTTGGTTCCAAGAGGTGTGACTGTCAAATTGTTTTGTCTGTAAAGGGTATACCCAGTCAGGGGGAAATCGACACTGACAAGTTGTAGCACCAAACAAAGGATGAGTGCTACATCAAAATGTGTCGAGTACCAAACTCGAAGAGTTTCAGAGCAGAGTACCTAGGTATGACTGTAGCTGTGTCCTCACTGTATTTCACAATCCTGTCGTGGCACCGTTGTCCCAAAGGAAGCTGAGACTGTTGCAGAGTCAAGCTCCCTGCTTTTGAGAACTCAGCCCATGCTCTCTTCCACTGCCTCACACGATGCACCTCTCCCAGCACCAGCCAACAATTCCTGTGGAAATGGACCCGGGTTCTCCATCTACTGCCTTCTCGTCCCCACCACTGCACTTCAGCTCATTGGCTCTGTAGTCTTCTTAGTTAGTGGGGAAGTAGTTTGCTGACCAAAGCTTAACTGTGTACTTGTGAGACTTTTACATTTATTATGCTATGGTTCTGGAGCATACTAATCTTGCTGAGCCTGGGAGTGGACAGTCAAGGGTGCAGACTATTGAGGAGAGAGTGTGAGCCTCTAAATTGGTCAACAGAGACTTGGAGCTGGTGTTTCCCAACACTGAAGCTTACTTTAAAGGTCATGTGACAGAGAAGAGCCAAACATACCTGTTGTACCGGACACTAAGCTGCCCTGGTTTTCAATCCTGGGCCCTTCCTGCCTTGAAATCTGTCCCCACTGTTCTGAATGCTGCCCGCTCCTTTTGCCACATGATGTGCCCTGGGAAGGAAGAAAGTGATCTTGACCATCATCATTTATAAATGGCCTGCATAGGAAAAGGGATGATGTCAAGGGGAGAATCAAATCCTAGGACAGGATCTCAATTAAGGGAGTAATTTGATTTCTTGCTGTTTATTTGCTTTAATAGCATGCAAAATGATGCTCAAAATCCTGAATATGAACATGGCACTAAAGGTCAAATGCAAAGTCCCCCAGAAGCAGGAAGCAATTTCCTGTCCAGAGGATGGTCATGAGGTCCTTTTGATCTGAACTGCTGAGAACCCTGCCCTAGAGTGAACAATATAAGCAGGAAATTTGACAGAAATGGTCCAAAGGCCAGAACAACAAACAAATCCTTTTTATAGTCGAATATATTTAGTATTTTTACAATTTTATGAATATTTATTTTATGTTGTAATTTCTTAGTCCTAATCAAGCTGATACAATTTGGGCAAATACATGGTCCCTTCCCTTTCATGTTGCACCCGCATGAACAAAGAGTAGGAAGAAGAGAACAAGAAAGAAAAGAGAAGAAAGCAGGAATGCAAAGATGGGGAAAGAAGGATGAGGCTAAAGAGAGAAATGTGAGTGTTTATCTGAACTGTTCCTAGAGAAGCAGTATTAACCCACCAAGTTTCAGCAGGACACTATGAAGTGATTTCTCCTCTAAGAAATAATCTGAAGCACATTAAAAATCCACAAGTTACACACCAGCATGGTGCTAGTTTCTTTTCAGACATCATGCATGCATTTTTTCTCACTTTTCAAACTGCATGATGACATTGTTCATCAAGCACTTTTACTGCCTTATTCAGCAAATACTTTGATCTTTATAAACCAACCTTGGTTAGCAGAAGGCAGCCAGCCACCACATGAAGTTCTGTTGTTCAAGTGAAACAGCCTTGTGCTTAGCGCTCCACGTCACAGGACCTTCTGGAGGTGCACTCCTGTTTCACCTGGGTTTGCAAAGCACCTGCCACCCAACTATGGGTAAACTAACTGACACCTTTGTTAAAAGTATATGTATAACAGTGCCTGGCACAATTAGCTAATATCTTTTTCAAACAGTAAATGTAAACGGAAGTTTTTTAGCTCCCCCCCCAGCTGCTCTGGAGGTTTTGATCCAAAGACTGGGAGAGCGCCATGCAGCAGGAATAAATTACTCTGCATTGAACACGCCAGAACGTGTCTCACAAGAGGCTTGCTCCCTAATTCAACAGCTCTTGCAGGTCAACCCTCTGGATGCCTGGGTGCTGAGCATATTTTTAAATATCAATTTAGCAGAATATTAACACTGACTGTTACTATGTCAGTTTCATTCACTTATAAAGCATGCACTACACAGAACAAGTAGCTTTGCATTATGCATCTTTAGCTTATTTTCAGTATCTTCAGCAGCATTAAGCCCTTTGACTTTGAAGTAAGTCTTCTCCTTACCTCCTACTAATAATACTAAACTATTTTCTGATTGCTTAGTATATTGTAGGTATATTTTTTTCCCTTCTTTTCTTCATCTGGTTCTTGCTCATCCTTCAAGATTCAGTTAGATATTGTCTTGCCTTGAAAAGTTTCCAACACCTTCTCCCATAGTGAGTCCCAGGACCCCTTCTCCAGGTTCCTGTGGTGCCTGTCACCATCTTGATGCCATAGTCATTCATTTAACTCCTTCCCCCAAATATTCATTAAATACTTACCATGCCGCAGGCACTATTCAAGTCCCTGGAGATTCAACAGGGAGCAAAACTGGCAAAGGAGAGACTGACAGCACACAATACATGTAATCAATAATAAATGATGTTGCATGATAGAAAGTAAGAAGTGCTGTGGAGAAAATGGAGCTGTAGAGCCTGCTGGGGATGTCTGAGTTTCAGGGCAGCTGTGGTGGGGGCTGGGGAGAAGGTGTAGTTTCCAACAGGGTATGCCAGAAAGGCAAGAGGTGAGGAAGGACTAGGGTAGAGCTAGGCCAGAGGGTGGACACGTCTGAGAGATTTTGGAGCAGGGAGAACCAGTGCAGCTGGAGCAGAGTGAGCAAGGATGAGACAACCAGCATCCAGACCATGTAGGGCCTTCAGGCACTTGTGGGAACTTGCAGCTCAGTCTGGGTAAGATAGGGGTTGCTAGAGGATCTGAAGCAGAGGATCTCACCATCTGGCGGCTGTGTTGAGAAAAGCTTGGAGTGGAATGGACAAGGATGAAATCAAGAAGACCCATAAGGCGCCCTTGCTGCCACCCAGGTGAGAGAGGTTGGCAGAGGGACAGCCAGGTTGGGATAGAGAAATTTTTAGGAAGGAATCAACAGGATTTGCTGATACAACAGGTAAGCCTGGGATGGCACTGACACAATCTGTGTGGGTATGGTGCCGGGCCTTCGTGAGGCAAAGAGCATTTTCTCAAAGTATGCCTGACCAACAAATGGGCCAGGCACACAGTAGGCTATTTAATGCAAATTAACCTGAATTTTTCATTCTTGTCTAACACTGAGCTATGACTAAACCATGGCAGAACCTTTTCCTGAACCCCCGTTACAGCTCTTGCTCCCCTGGTTGGCCTGGTGGGTTGCAGATTGTACATCTCACCTTTTTAAACACACTTTCCCCAAGCAGCGCCTTAATTCTCAAATTCCTTTTTTCTTTTCCCTTAAAGCAGACTCTCCAAGGTAGAGCCGGAAAGGGTACCTGGCAGTGCTGGCTTGAGTCCACATGATATTCTACTTTCATGAAACAGCAGCCAGCACATATTCTACTACTGAGTACTTTAATCATAATAATTGTGCTCACTTTATACCAAGCCAATTTTGAAGCATTTTCAAACATCTCACTTGATTCATACCAAATCTCTCTACCAAATGAAACATCTGAGGATTATAGATCTTAACTGGTCAAATATGGCAAGGAGTGGAGTGGAAATTCACAACTGGATCTGCCTCTAAAGCCTATATTTTCAACTGCAGCATTTATGTCTACATGTTGGAATTTTGTAGTGTTACATAGAAATTTTTTCAAAGGGAGAGAGCAAGGCTATATGGATAGACCAAGCAGTGATGACAATCCTAGGATGAAAGTCGAGAATCAGGTAAGAATAAATCGAATGAGGGAACCTGGATTGTCTGAATATCTTTAAATGTAAGATGATAAATGAACCACAATGAGATTTATTACCCAGAAAAAAAAGATTTTTCTTAGCATGAAGCCTAATAATCCAAACAATTGACATCTTAGTAAACACCAAGCAAAAAACAAAGTAATGAAAGGCAACGGGAAATGAGAAGCAACACAGTTGTCCTGGAGAAGAGACGAACCACCGTTCAATCGAGGAAGGGAGGAGAGAGAGGTGGATGGAGCCTGCATACAACCCTAAAGGCTCTCATTCAGACAGCCTCTCATCAAAGGTGGGGAGCCGAGGAGGAGGCTGAGAGCTCAGAAAGTCAGTGCAGTCCCTGGCTCATAGGAACTGATGAGGGCTACATCAGCTTGGAACCTCGAGTTGGCAGAGCTGTTCTCTTCATAACTTCCAGGCTAAAATTGCCAGCTCACAGCATCTTATAGAAGGATGCCCAGAGCTCAAGAAAACCTGCAATGCCTAAGTCTGGATGACATATAGCTTAGATCCATTAATCTAGAGTTCTGAGACACACCTCAGGGGGATGAGGGAGATTTTGTCCACTGGCTGAAACATTACTATTATTCCATGCCTGTTTCATTGCTAAAACTGCACAGCTCTTCTGCTCATGTGTGCTGCAGTTAAATACTCATTTTGGTTTGAAATCACCCCCTAGCACTAGAGCCATAACTGATAAAACTCTCCTGGACTAGCCCCTTGTATCATCTTTATGCATTAAGGTAATTGCTAAGGAAGGCTGGTAAGTCTCTGCTCAAAGATCTGAGTTTGCTCAGAAGACAAAATGAGTTTGATGAGATTTTGACCAATTTTTTTCATTCTTCTCAAAGTTGTAGAGAAGGCCTTACTTTCCAATGAACAGATTTTAGAACAGAACTACTGATTTTTTAAAGGACTTCTTACGTTTTCCTAGAGACCTTTGAACGTATTAATTTTTAGAAATCACCTTCTTAAAAATGACTTGGGGGCTGGGAATTTAGCTCAGCGGCACAGTGCCTGCCCGGCAAGTGCAGGGTTGTGAGTTAGATCCCCAGACCGGGAAAAAAAAGAAAATGACTTGTGTACCCTGAACTCTAAGTGATTCACCATGGATGAAATCACATTACTGCTCCTTTAATGACTTTTTATTGAGCAAGGAACACAGTCGTGGTAACACAGCAGTAAAGCTTGGCTTCTAAGGTTTAGCATAAAATGCTTAAGAAATGGGACCTACTAAATGAATTCAAATTGACCTGAATAATGTTTGACACATTTGAAAACTGTCTGAAGCATGATTAACGAATGAGTCACGGCAAACAGTGAATCAGAGCGAGAAGCTGAGGTCTGCCCACCTTGTCTTATCCTGATTCCTAATCAATGTTCTGGAAAAGGAAGGAAATGAAACATTGTGATAGTGAAGGAGGATGTGCTGCCAGCAGTGGACAGGGGATGAGTAGCTGTCCGGATAGAACATTATTAGATAATGTTTAGTTTGGTAAATGTAAGCTAATATCACTAGGAGATGTTAAGTTCATGTACCAAACAATAGCACAGAACTTGAAATATCGTAAAGCAACAAATTAAAACCTGATGCTTTGGTGGACAAAGGGAATTATATGTGGTGAAGCTGGCCCCACCCGGTGCCCTGGTCTTGGCTCTTCTCCTTTATGCCTGGATTAAAGCAGCCAGCCTCTGGCTTGCTTCCTTCCCAACTCAAGACATGGACTTCTGAGGCAGGCCAGCCTGAGAAAGGTTGGGGCTTGGTCCTATGCTATCTTCTCTTCCCATGTCTACCTTTGCTCCTCTTGGGATCTAAACTGTCACTTGGTTTTAAGTACTAGCTAAAGACTGACAATGGTCTGTGTCCTTGGCTCAGACCATTTCTTTGGGCTCCTTGAGAGTGCTTGGATGTGTATCACCATGTCAAGATGTACAGTATCTCAAACTTAGCACATCCAAATTGAAATCCTGAACTTCAGTCACAAACCTGCTCCACTGGGGTGAACTTGATCTGCCAAATTTTTCAAGGCAAAAGTCTTGAAAGCACCTTTAATGCCTATTTCTCCATCACTCCATCTTTAATCAACCAATCCTCCTGGCTACTATATTAGTTGGTTTTCTGTTACTAAACAAAATATTGCCTTTTTAGTAAAAAATAGCAGCTAAGAATTCTTTCCAAGAATATTGTTAAATGAACAAAGCAAATTGCAAAACAGTGGATAGGTCATGGTCCTATTGGCAACAAATGGTAGGTAGTGTATGCATGCATACACTTTAGAAAGTTTTGGAAAGATACACAAGATTCTTTGAGTGGCCGCTACCTCTAGGATAGGTAAGGGAGGGACATTGTACTTTTCCTACTGCATATATGTATATTTTTCACTTCTGTTGTATGTCCTACTCTAATGATCAATTACCACTTGTTTAAGAACTTCACAAATTGCTTCTTCTATCACTAGAAATAGTTGTGTTTTGGGTCTGTTGTTTGAGAAACTATCAACTGAAGAGAAGTAACTACTAATCTAGTAATGAGTTTAGATACATTTACATTTCACAATACCTATTATGTCTGTCAAACTTTGAAAAGTTATGAAGAAACTTATTAACCAGTCCAAGGAGAGTGCTTGCTAACTCAATCCCTAAGATGTATCTTGCCTGAGAAGGAATTATCAGTCACAAAATTTTAAGTAGTTTGTCAGTAACATGTTGTACTCCATTTCTAGGCACACTGATAGCACTTTCATTAGTTAACATTCTCATTACTGGGACACAATACTTGACACTCACAATTTAAAATAGGAGAGGTTTCATTTAGCTCATGATTTCAGGGGATCCAGTCCATGGTCATCTGGTTCCAAGGCAGAAACACTGTGTTGGAAGGAGTGGTAGAATAAAGTTGCTTAGTTCATAGAGGATGGAATGAGGGCAGTGGAGCACCACCAGAGAGGAAGGGGCCAGGGACTAGACACAGACCCTAAGGCTATACCTTCATAACCTATCCAATCACATCCATAAGTGTGCTCCACCAGTCCCCTGGCAGCTCCCAAGCCAATCAAATTGATGCAGTAAAGCTGTCACAGCACCTACTTACAATTCCTATTGGAAAAAATGGGATCTGAGCATGAGCCTGGGAAAGCAGCAGTAGAGGAGACAATGGTGGGTGAGAGCCTCACCATCTTGCAGCGGCCACCCTACAGAAGGGAACCCCAGCCCCAATTGTCACAGCTCTCCAGGGATAAATTAGTGCCAAGAGGAGGGAAAACACTAAGGCTTATGTTTCTTTTAACCCGACAAATGTTGAGTGGCAAGCTGTTGTCTCAGTTACTTGGGGCATATCAGAGACAAAACAAAGATCCTGTCTAACACTTACCAGCATTTCATCTGCATCCTGTCTGTGACCCTGGACACATCGCCACACCTTTGTGCTCCTGTCCTCAGCTGCCCAGTGGGAGAAGAAGTAGGCCTGTTGGTAAGGTGCCTGGTGAACTGTAGGTGCCAATGGAACACCTGCCTCAAATCCCACGCAGGCAGTAGATGGGGCTGGGTGTAGTGTTTGTGTTCAAGGGACACAGTTGGACATGTAATATGTCCAAATGTCTAAAAATATAACCTGTGCCTTAAGAGATTTTATAATATACGTGTTTGGTGCCAGTGTTTGGGGAGAACAGGCTTTCAAACTCACTTCAAATATAAACTGATTTGGAGAGGGAAAAGCATAGAAGACTAGTGTATTTTTAAGGCAAAAATCTGTTAGATATATTTTCAGATCATTTTGCTGCCTTTTCCCTATGAAGCTTCCTTATATAGATATGTTTAGAGATATTCTGCAGTCTTAAAATGTTGTGACGTCACCCAATTCACTTACATTCCAACTCAGCTATGAAAATAAGTACATCTCCTTGATCGAGCCTAAAACAATCTGCTCTTCCCAATTTGTGCTTAGCACAGACATTTTTAACTTCGAGTATTGTCTTGTGTAAGCAATGTCTGATCTGATCATGTAATCAGGCTCTTTGCGCAATGCTAAGTTTTTTGGGAGGAGAAAGTGAGCTAAATGGGATGAGAAGCTCCAGATAGTAGCTACTTTGTTACTCTCAATCCCAGGGTGAAGACTACATGGAGTAGGTCCCAGCCAACTCTGGATTCTTATGTAACATGAGCAAGAAATGATCTTGTGCTGTGCTAAGCCATGGGATTTAGGGTGCTTTGTTATTATGACCATTCTAACACAGAAGCTAAGGTGCAATTCATTTTGTAGAAAGTACTAATTTCCAGTTAAGGCAAATGTGTAATTAGAAGGGTAAAAATAAAGAAGGGCTGTAATAACTTTCAGAATGAGTTTCTGTTATAAGTATTTCTTGCCACTGCTTTTCTTTCTGCATTTCAGATGAAAATCTTTGACAAAAATAAAGATGGTCGGTTGGATCTCAATGACCTGGCAAGGTGAGTGGCAAAGACATCATGGATCTGGAAACATCTTTCCAAGGGTTTGAGGAGAGAAAGGCATGTCTTTTCAAACCAGAGATCAGGTCTCCTCTGGAGTCCCAAAGACTAGGTGCATATTATCAAGTTAACTGCACTGGGTCTGAGTCTTTTGGGCTAACAGATTCCTTTGTGAGGATAATGAAAACTTTTGCTTCCCAAATACACAAAACACAAAATTTTCATAGTTTCATGGATGGGTCATAAGCAGATTCTGAACCTCCAACATCAGACATTCCTGGTCTCACATTAGGATTTCTGTGATAAAACACATTGTGACTCTATTGCTGGCTTCAGGAACATCAAGCAGTTAGTTCAGAACTGAGCCTGACTCCAGCTCAGTGCTCTCTGGCCTTTCAGCGCTGGAGAAGGCATCAAGTGCCAAAGAGCAGTGGAGAAGGAGGAGGAGAGGATAAGATCCAGTGAGGCCCAGTGTGCAAAAATGCTTCTGTGAGTCTGGTGTGAGATGTGATTGGATGTCACCTTGTGTATCAGTCCACTTTTTATTGCTATAATAAAATACCAAGAGTAGACTCCCTTATAAAGAAAAAAGAGCTATTTAGCTCACTGTTATGGAGGCTGGAAAACCAAACAGCATAGCAAAACAAGTACTGGCAAGGAACCCTTTGGCTGTATCACATCATGGATGAATCTCGGTGTCTGTGTGTCTCCTTCTCACTATAAACCCACTGGGATTCATCATGGGGCCTTATCAAGTCCAATCACTTACCAAAGCACTACCTCTAAACAGCACAACTGAATTAAGATTCCACCCCCTTAATTCTGTTAACCTAGGTTTTGAGATTAAATGCCTGCCTGAGGGCTGGGGATATAGGTCAGTGGCACAAGCGCCTGCTTAGCAAGCGGGAGGTTGTGAGTTCGATTCCTGGTACCAAAACAAACAAACAAACAAACAAAAAGTCCTGCCTGAGTTCAGGGGTGGATGAGCTGAGGGGCATCCTGATTTCAACCATAGCTGCATTCTTGTCAAGGCTGACTGGCCCCATACAACATGCCGAAAGGAAAAATTCTGAGCAGGTGTTCAAATTTGGAACCAATGGGTCCAAACTCCATGGATATAACTATAACCCTACGGGAGAGCAATTGTCAATCCAGGTGCCTCAGATCAGGCTAGGTTGCAATTGTGAATTGGATGGTGACAGGACTTGGGGTGGCAGCAGGTGTAGCTGAGGGAGGGGTATCTCAAGGACCAAGGGTATGTTTTCAATGACAAGGAGTTAATGTGACCACGTCACAGCAGGTGTAAGTTATGTCTGGTAGCAGATACTGTCTGCTCTGGCTGAGTGTTTTCTTGGCAGCTACCTATGCCAGGTTTTGAGGGGTATGTATGAAGACGGACACACCAGGAAGAATCACTCCTTATTAATGACCATGACATTGATGCTAGCACACAGATGGACTTCTAGCCATGCTTCCTAGGAGCTGTGAGGCACCTGGTGTGTCCTGCACAGCTACTTTTCCCAGGATTTGATCTTGGCCACTCTAATGATGAAGAGACCAGCTATAAAGAGATGAAAGTGCTTCTCCTAGAGGTGCTCTGTGAAAACCTTTCTCCATTAATCTGTTTTTATGCTGTAGGAGATCCTATATTTCAAGCAGCTATACTGTTCTCCAGGGTAATATGGAAGCTACCCATTCTTCCCACAGATGCTATGAATTTACTTGTAAGCAAGAGCTGATAGATTGTCATGTAGATTTTATTATTATTTTTTTTTTCCTATTTAGGATTTTGGCTCTTCAGGAAAACTTCCTTCTCCAGTTTAAAATGGATGTAAGTAGTGACATTCCTCTAGATGGGTTTATATCATTTTGGGTTTATTGAAGATTTGGGAAGGAGGAAAGAAAGGAAGATATCCATTGTCTTCCTCATAACTAATTTAGAGACCAACAAGGTTCAGAATGGAACCCGGGGGTCTTAAGGTTCATTGACTCTGTTTATAAAAGTTGCCCAAGCCCTTGGAAGAAGTGTACAGTGCAGGATTGACAGAACATGTTCTCCACACACAGGCCAGTTCTACTGAAGAAAGGAAGAGGGACTTTGAGAAGATCTTTGCCCACTATGATATTGTAAGTGTGTCTCTTTGTGCTTTGCTGGCTGCCATCACACAGGCAGCCTCCTTGTCATCCCACTCACAGGTGAAGAGCAATCTCACATAGGCGTTGCCAGGTCAAGCCACCCTCACCTTCTCTAGATAATTTCTGAGAACTAAGTGAAAATGAACAAAGAAAAATTTATATTAGAGAAAGAAAAAAGTCACAATAAAATTTTTTCTCCTTGTATTAAAACTAAGAAAAAATTTTTCCTTCTTATAGGACTGAAACCTATTTATAATAGTACTATGCTCAAAAACAAAAACAGAAAATCCCCAAATCCAACCCAAACAAACGGAGGCAAAGCCATACTTATTTGGCGTAATATTAAAAATATTTCTCTGTAGATCAGGTATTCAGTCATTCTTTAGGGGAGAGAAAATAATAATTGTAAAGCATCAAATATGACAGAGATTGCATTTCTTGAGAACAAGGTGATAAAAAAGAAAAGCCAAGCAGAAAGTTAGGAAAGATCCAAGAAACAGTTTCCTGAAGTTGATCAGTCTAAATATCTGTCCTATTCTGAACAGAGAAGGGTATCACCGGAGAAAGGCAGCACTGTGTATTGGCTCTGTGACCAACTCCCCAGCTGTGAATTATGGCTCACTAGCCAGGTGACCTGGGTAGGTCCCTACATCTCTGTAGTGTCCCTGTGCTTTGTTTTTCTTGTCTTTATCATTAGGCTGGGAAAGATAGCTATAATAGCTTCCTAATGGAATTGTGCCAAGAATTAAAGAACTCATGTTTATAAAATTGTACAAGTGCCTGGCCTTTAGTAAGTACTGTACAAGTGTTTGTAATATAAACTATGAGAACAGAAATTTTAAAATAATATGCTAAAGGTTCAATGTGAAGACAATAAATAAATTTAGAGAAGAAACTGCAATATTTTTGCATGTATTGAATGTTTTTAGACTTTTGTGTTTGAATGGATTATAAAATAGGCAGAAAAAAAATAAAGGGCCTTGTCTACAGACCCAATGATCATCCTAATATACTTCTGCAGTATAGTCTCTCAATTTAAAGTCTACTTTTAATAGTCACCAATCATTTATTAAGTCATAAAAAGAATTTACATATACTAATTTCTCCTTGAAAGGATCAAAATAATGCACGATTAACAACTTACCTTCATGGAAGAGTGATATGAGGGAAGGAAAGTCAGCCCTTGTCATATTAACTCTATTTTCAAGAGCCAAGGAGCTCATGACTGCTGTTTCTTGTTTGGTCACATGGAATTACCTACAATTAATTCTTTGAACTGGCGTAGAGCTTTTGCATTCTGCATGGAGGACCTGTGTTGCAGCGTGCCCTGTGTAAGTGAGCCTGCAGTTCTAAAAGAACACTGATTTGGTGGAGTTGCCTAGCAAAGGATATTCTGGTGATTGGATCTTTTTATCTTTCAGAGCAAAACCGGAGCCCTAGAAGGCCCAGAAGTGGATGGGTTTGTCAAAGACATGATGGAGCTGGTCCAGGTGATTTCTGGGGCTGAGTAGATTATTTCCACCATGGGCTGGGGTCCCTGTTTCAATGGATTCCATTTTTATTTGTGGGAACCAGTGAGGCTGCAGGTTAATGCCAGAGAAAAATGCTACAATGTGGTCTGTTTAAGACCTTTGAGATTCTGTGCAACCCAACAAATCTCCCTTGCTTTCCTAAGACAGTTTGAATTACACAGTCACCGGAGAAGCACATTGTCATCATTGAAAAGTCACTACCAAAATGGTGTGATGCCACTTTACATCTTATTGTTTTATTTTTCATCTCCAAAAAGTCCTTCTGATTTGGTTGTGGGAATAATTAAAATTTTAAATTTAATTTCATGTAACAAATCTCATATTTGAGGTTCTAATTTTTTTTCACTAGGGGCTTTCTTAACATCTCCCAGAGGATACTTAAAATGTTGCCATAGTTGGGGATGAAGCAATTTAAGTTATATTTATATCTCATGGCTGTTTTATGTTGGGGAGACTATATATTTCCTGAGATCCTCCAGAACTGTATGGACTGAGTGCACAATCTGGTTAGACAGATCATTTCCAACCTCTCCCTTGCCATGGGGTCTGTTTATACAATGAATTTAATACTTTGTACGGTTTTCTTGTGCCCTAGTCTGTCCAGACAACAACAAATTAGACTACCAGTTATGCACTGTTTTTGAGTTCCTGAATTTTATGCAAATCTGATGGAAACTCTGTAGTCATGCCACACAAAGAAAGTTCAGCTATCAATTTTTGCATAAATCTTCAGGATGGTTCATGTGCAGTGAATGAGTAGACACAAACAAAATTCTTTCTGAGGACTAATCAGGGTGATGGAACCATCTTCTGTGACTCTACCTTGTGCTATTTGCATCTTAACTGTACCCTTGATTTGGTTTTCTCACCTTCGTTTTTGCTTCTGTTGGAGATGCCGCAGCCTTTGGCAAAGCCAGAATAACTAATAGATATTTGTGTAGTGTTTCCTTTTCACTGATTGCTAATGAAAATCCCATTTTAGTCATTGTCTATTTAATGCCAGAATGACTTTTTAAAATAGGTACTAAGCAGTTATCTGTGGGGATATTAAAGATGCACGGCAGAAGGACTTGCTAAACTGCAGTTAATTTGTTTTTAATGCGATGAATGGGCTGGGGAGGCTGCTAAGAAGAGCTGCCTGGCCTCTGCCCAACAGAGCCAGGCCCCAGATGCTTTAGTGTAAGTCTGAGGCTTTCAGATGCTTGCAGGCCCCAGGCAGAGAGTCTCCCCCTGTGCCTCCTCAAGTTCTGCACACACACCTGAGCAGCCAGTGCAGACGCCCAGCCGGGTGAACAATCAGTTAATGGGTCCTCCTTCTTAGCTATTCCTTTTCTGCAGTTCCACCTTAAATCTGTGAAATTTTTCCCAACTTGAGATGTTGTTGTTCCTGACAAACTTTTCTGGCATCCCCCCTGCCAGGCTACGGGAGGCAGCTGGGCAGCTGACCAGCTGGACTCTGGCTGCATTGAAATCTGTCATAGACACAGAACTTGGAACAGAGGCTTCTAAAGGCTGTCATGGGATCCGTGTCTGATCCTTCTTTCCTTTATGACCCCATTGTTCTCTTTTGCTTTTCTTCCTTTTCCATGAAAAGAATGGATTGGAGACATTTTTGTAGATGAGAGAGAATAAAACAGAGGACATGGTTTTGGAGTTGACAGAACTGAAATTTAATTCCAGATCAAGTTCTTCAACCTCTCTGGACCTTGAATCCTTGCCCATAAAATGGGCACAGTGGTATGTGCTTCTCTAGGTCGTATGATGACTAGGATTAATAGACACAATCACAGTTACAGTACTGTTTCACAAAAAGAGTCTTTTTTATTGTATCAAACCAAAGTAGCTGTAATCTTTAAAGTCTATTTCTCAGCTTGAGAACAGTTTAGATTTGAGAGGGAGGAAGGAACCAGTAGCTCAGTGCACATCTCTGCCATTCTAGTGGCTAATCCTTTCTGAAATAATAATATAAAGAAAATATACTCAAAAGAGCTCCTAAGAGATGGACATGATTGTGCCAGATGGTGATGAACTTACCTACTTTAGAAGTCCTCATTTGAAAACATTTGCTTTCTTTTATGATTATAAAAGTAGTGCTGCGTGTTGCAGAGAAATATTGAAAATAAAGGAAGACAAGTCACAAAGGAGAATTTAGATTCAGAATCCAGGTTGTAGACTGACCACTCTGGATTCTAGGCTTGGATTTACCACCAAGAGGCACTGTGACCCTGGATGAGTCATTCGACATTTTCAAACTTCAGTTTCTTACTCTGGAGATGGGAGTTGTCATAAATCCCATTTCCGTTAAGGTGTCAGGATGATTTCAGGGTGAAATCTGCATACTTTCCTTAATATTGCTCCTCTTCACTAATGATTAGCCATAATAATAAGCTATTACCAAGAACTCAATAAATATTAGTGATTGTGACTGTATCACAAGTTAGTCTGTAAGCTAACATAGTTCCTTTACACTTTAGTGACCATGATTTCTGCCATTTCTGTATGACTTTTCCAAAAGAAAGCTTGGATATCTATATCCAGTATAATTTTGCTGGCTTCCCTTTTAAAAATCATCACTTTTGGATCTGGATAACCTTCATCATTTTCAACAATCCTGCCTTTCAGTTAGCACTGAGTTTGGCAAAAGTTTCCAAAGGTTGACAGGAGAACATGGAACTGAAATCCAAATCAGCGATGAGACCTTATTCAATCACACTACAGAGAAAGGAAACACTCTAGACCGCTCAAAGAGAACTGCTAGAAGCAGAGGTCAGCCTGGCTTTCTGACATGAGTCACGGCCATGGGAAATGAGGAGCACCTCACTGATGCCCCGGACTTCGGATTTCTGGGGGGCTGCAGGGAAAGCAAAAGGGGCCTCTGTCTGTGAGTCCCGGCCAGTCCAAGGCCTGAGTCAGACTGTGCTCAGTAAACAAAAGCAGTTTACGGGGCTCCCCAGATGATTTGCTGAACCAAAAGAAAATGTACATAGGAGTTGATGGTAACAGTTCTCCTCTGAAGTCAGACAGCTGAAGCTGCAAACCTGTACTGTGTCTTTTTTAACTTTTACTGGACCTTTCTTAGTGTTTCAGGTTTCTTGAAAAATTTTATCCTATAACTTGAAGGTGATAGTAAAGAGATGAACATAAGTTGAATCTGATGTTCTTAAGATTTTTTAAAATTTTCTTTTTATAAGAAAGGGCTATGAGACAAATAAACAACTAATGTCTAGGGCTGGGGATTTAGCTTAGCAGCACAGCACCTGCTTGGCAAGTGTGAGGTAGTGAGTTCAATTCCCGGTACCGGGAAAAAAACCAACAAAAAACAACTAATATCTAGAATTTATTTTAAAAACCAACCATCAGAGCATGCCATGGAGTCAGCAGGGAGCTGGCCCAATTTCTGAGTTTGTGGTCCTGGGTCAGGTTTCTTGATTGCAGTAATAACCCAGAAGGAAGCCTGTTTCCTACCTTTTAAATTCTTTAAACAGCCATGTTTTATGCATCAGTCAACTTTTCATTAATAAGATTATTTGCTTACCAAGACATCTTATTTCCCACCACGGGGAAATAGTACCTAAGTCTGTGCTCTGGTAGTCTGATGAAATTGCAAGTTATTACAGACATAATTTTTTTAAAAATCACTTTATTGAGATACAGTTGACATTCAAAAAGCTCTAGATATTGAATGCCTGGCGATAAGTACACATCACCATCAGGGATGCAAAGTTATCTTTCAGCTGCAAATTTTCCCCAGGCCTCTTACTTTTGGTTTCTGTTTTGCTTTTTCTTTTGTGGTAAGACCAGTTAACATAGCATCTACTCTATGTAAAATTTTAAAATTAGTAAAATTTTAAGACTACAATGCAGCATTGTATGATATTTTACATAAGTTTTTGTTTGTTTTGGTACTGGGGATTGAACCCAGGGTCTCTGCACTACGCTATATCTGCAGCCCTTTCTTTTTGGTTTTCATTTTGAGACATAGTCTTGCAAAATAGTTAAATTCACCTAAATTGCTGAATTTCAGGGTGGGCTGAAACTTGTAATTCTCCTGCCTCAGCCTCCGAGAGTGCTGGGATTACAGGTATAGGCTACCAAGTCCAGCTTGCACAAGCTTTTGAAGGGCTTTTGGCCCATTTAGCACAGCATAACAATGGACACAAGAATCCACAGCTGAAATTAGAAAGTATAAATGCAAGAAATTCAAGATCTCCCAGGGAGAACTGCAAACATTAGAAGTCAAATAAACATGCAGCCGGAGATGACCCAGATGTGTGACCTAGATAATGAGAGCGTCCCACCCCAGGCCTCCCTAAAGTTCTCTCTTCTTGATAGACACCATCTGCTTTCTCTGCTGTTGGCAGAAGGATGGCTGGCAGAAGGGGACAATAACTACCCCAGAGGCTCTGATCTAACACGTGCCCTCAAAGCCAGCCGTAGCACACATGTTGCTTTTTTCTTTTGTTTTTTTGAGACAGGGTCTCACTATGTAGCTCAGGCTGGCCTCCAATTTGTGGCAATCCTCCTGCCTCAGCCTCCTGAATGCTGGGATGATAGGTATGTGTCACCATGGCCAACTTACTTTTTAAATTTTAAAAATTACACATACATACATCATATAAAAATTATTCTCATCATAGAAAAAAGGAAAAAAGAAACAGGGAAATCCCTACAGTCCACCAGACTCACTGTGAAGTGATTTTTCTCTCATGCGCATTTTGTACCTGGCTGAGACTGTACCAAACTACCGTTTCCTAGTAGCAGCTGTACAGTGCCGGCCTCAAATCTCCCTGTGGACACATCGCCATGCAGGGCCAGTCACTGAGGCTGCTTCCTGTGTCTGACTGAAAATAGCATTGCGCGTAAATCTCTTTCTGTACTTGGCCTATCACTAAGTGAAGGGATTTGCACATGTTAAAATTCCCACCACCCAGATCTGAGCAAGCTTTGAAGAGGAGGTGTGTGACCAAGTCCCTCTTTGATCCTCTCCTCCACCCTGGCTTCTCCTCCCTTCACTACCCAGAAAGCTCCTGGCTTCATTTTGGCCCACGCTGGTTGATCAGGGTAGACAGCAGCCTGGGCTACACACTCGTGCTTCTCACCTTGATGCTGGTACTTAACATGCTGCTCTCCCTCAGGTGATAGATGGCTTCCCAGAAGGGACGGGTGGAAGGAGGGGGCCTTGAGGTCCCAAGTGCACCTCTAACGAGGCCCGTGGGTGCCTGGGCATGGGCAGCAGGTAGACAGCAGCACAGCTGTGGAGGGTCTTTCTAGAACTCCCCGGGAGAAGGTGCTGTTGCCTGTGCCACCGTGCTTCTGCACACTTCACAGCTCTCTGCACCTCCACTGCGTGAACAAAGATGCAGTGAAGGACTCCCATCTTGTTATTCTATGGCAGTGCAGGTGACAATCAGAAGAACCACGGGGCAGGCCTGGCCCTGGGGGATTTATAATCAGTGTTTCGGTTTTCCTTATCTGAGGAGAGCCAAGGCATGTGGGTAGGGGAGACTGATGATAAGAGGGCAGGGTCACTCATTAATGCCATGGACAGGGACGAGGCCCAGTTCCCAGGATGCAATGGGACGGATGAGCGGGTGTCAGTTATCCCAGATGTACCCCATCCTTCCCCGTTAGATGGATGAGAATGTAATTATTTGTGCATACGAGAGGCTACCATACAGTGTAGCCTGCCTGCCAGAATCTGTATCCTGGTCCTGGTATGGGACAGCTGTGTGCCAATGGGAAGTTGATTCCTTTTTCTGTGCTTTAGTTTACTCATCTATAAATTAAGGTTGAAAGTAGATAGAACCTTCTGTGGCTGCTCTAAAGATTAAGTTAATAGGTACAGAGCCTTTAGGTCAGGGCCCCACGCGCACTTATCTTGGGGGCTTGTTATTAAGACCAAAGCCCTAATGACTCAGTGATTCATTTAGCTTTGAGCGGTGGTGTTCAGTTTTCATAGTGAGTCACCCAGCATTAAAAACATAACATAAAGCCCAAAGGAACTTCCCTTCCATCCTGACTCCCTACCCTACCCTCACCTCTGCCATTTGTACTCCCAAAATGTTTCTTACTTATTTGAAAGTAATTACTTTGACAGCAAACAAAGCCTAGTATTCTTCAATTAAGGTAAAAAAAAAAAAAAAAGCTCAGAGTAGTTTGAATGAGGTACATACATTGGCAAATTGATTCATGCTACTGTGTAGATGTGACCACCACTGAGTCTCTTCTAAGAGAGTAAGGATTGACATCCCGGGAGGGGGGTGTACCCCTTACTGGAGAAAAGTTATAGCAGCAAGTTATCCAAACTGCCTCACCTTGCAACTTTTTAACAAATGAGCTCTTCACATAAGGTTGCAGAGTACAACTTGCTATTTTCAAGACCCCAGCCACATCTCCCTGGCCACGCTGCACCTGCCTGGTGTTGACACCTAGCACTCCATCCTTTGTGAGCTTAAGGATTAGAACCTGCTGGCAGTGTGTTACAGCTTGGCTCTGCAGCGTGATCATCCGGGAACCGTGCACAGAGGAGGGGAATGGACCAGCTCATCTTTTTGTCCAAACCCTTTCACCTCTGGATGTGTCCGGGAACCCTCCCCAATCTGGTGTGCCGTCTGCTCCCACTTTCGGCTGCTCTTGTTGGCAAAACCTATTATAAGGGACAGATTTGGTGTCCTTCATTTCCCAGTTGCAAATGCAAATTATCAGGTCTCAGTATGGCTGACTAATTGTGAAGTTTTTTTTTTTCTTCCCTCTACTGAGGATTTTTCAGAGGTTTCTTTGGAGGTGAGGGATCTATGGGAACTGGGCTGGGGTGTATGGAGCCCATCTCAGAGCCCCTGCACTAGACTCCTGCAGGCAGCTGTGTTCTGCCCACTCATAAAGCCGTGCCAGGCATCAAGGGCCTTGACAAGCTGACTGGCTGGGTTTTACTTTATAGTTTAGATCGACACCTGTAGCTGCAGGAGGCCAGCCTTCCTCCAGGTGGGAAACAGTGGAATGATCACTTAATTGGTGTCAGGAGTCTTGGAATAAAAAGTGCTGCCCCGTCTCTCCAGCTCGGCAGTTTGCTTAAGCTCTCCCTGGGCCTGGGTCCCAAGCTGTAAAAAGAGGTTTCATTATTTACCTCCCTGGGTTACTGGGAAGATTAAGTGAGAGCTCCCGGGGGGGGGGGGGGGGAGAACCAATTAGTTCAAGCCTTGCTAACTGTGACAGCCTTTATTTGGGCTTACTGTCTTTTCTAGCTCACATGCAACACAATTCCTTCTTAACTCCTAATGTTTCCCTTAGTATAAATCCTAGGTCCCTAACTCAGCAACACAACGTTTTAGTTAGATATTCATGCTGTACACCCCCTTTTAATTGGAGGCAAAGAAACACCCCGCAGGGAGTTAATGAATGAATGTATCTTCTTTCATTGATGCAGGCAAGGGAGACTTTGTATTGCTAGCATGGTTCTCTACTTGGAGAAAAATGTCTTTATTTTGGGCTAATAAGACAGGCAGTCTGTGAGAACTACAGGGAAGTGATATGGAAATACTGGTAGAAGTCTTTTTTTTTTTTTGCCTGAAGGGATAAGCTAAGAAATGAAGCTCTTGGCACAGGAGCTGCCCTTAGTAACATTGGGTGGGGAGGGGAGGTGGGATGGGTAACGACGAAGGTAGGGCACCCTATAAGTTTAGCGGGCAGTAAAGGGTGGGGCTGCCACTGCCTGACCTGCTGACAGGGTCCTGTTGTCATCTTCAGCCCAGCATCAGCGGAGTGGACCTTGACAAGTTCCGGGGGATCCTTCTGCGTCACTGCGATGTGAACAAGGATGGGAAAATTCAGAAGTCGGAGCTGGCTCTGTGTCTCGGGCTGAAAATCAGTCCCTGATCTTCACATGCTGTGCCACTTGCCCTTGCCTTGTCTCTGTGCTCTTGCTATTGGAATTGTTTCTGTGCTTTGTTGTTTGGGATCTGGTGGGCAAACTATCTCACTGTAGACTGGTGTTCTTGGGGGAGGCGAGGGACCCTAAAATCCTTTCCAATGGCAGGCGTGGTCCTGCCTCACTGAAACCCCCAAGCAGCGGCTGGCTGTGTCCTTCTCCCCTTGACCCTGGGCTTTCCTGTGCCCTGCACAGACTAAGTGACCTGTTAGAATGGCTCTGTTCTTCCCTTCCCACCAGGCAGCAGGGGCAGCTTGGTCCATCCATCCTCACTCTTCTCGTGGGCTTTCTGCTGAGTCCGAGTGGTATGTGGCATCTGTGGCAGTTCTGTAACTCCCGCAAGTAGATTGTTTTGTGAAAATAAATCTGCAGTTGAAAACAAAGATGTACTAGCAGTTTGCTTTTGTGATCTCTGAGATGTTCTCCCTGATGGTGTGAGAGAAAAACACGCTAACTTGGAGTGGGTAGAGGGTGAGAGTGAGGGGGCACTGTCCTTCAGGGCTCCTAAAGTAACCCAGGGGACAGGGTGGAGGTAGGAGTGGCCAGTGACCCTTTTTTATTGGTTGGGGAGAGCAGAACACTCATCATGGACCAGGTTTTGTTCTTAAGAGCATGGATAACAACCTGGCCAGGCAGCAAGGACTACGGAAGAAATGTGGGGAGAACATCACCCAGATAACCCAAAAATCTGCCCCCCACGCCACCCTTCCTCCTCTATCCACATCCTCTGGAGAATCTGGCAGCACTGAAGCTTCTCCTGAGCCTCCACACGCCTACCGTGGATGGCTCTGCATGCTCCTGGTCCGCTGAGCACCCCTGCTGACTTCTCCCCGGCGACTCTAACTTGGTCCCTGTGACCAGGAATTGCTTCCTCCTGTGGAAGAGGGCCTGGGAGATTGATGAGGAGTGGCCTCACTGCACTGTCCTGACACTTCATTCTCCATAAGTCCCTATCCTGTTTCAGACCATGCAGGAACATTACACTTCCGGAAGTATGCTAGATGATTCAGAAAAGTCATTGATTAGGAGCTGTTCCCAGCCCAGGGATTCCACCCTTCAAGGGGAACCCCTGATAGGCAACCCCTGAGCCTACTCTGACTCTCATCTGCTCCAAGCATTAAGTACTCGCTGTGAGCCAGGTATGTCTCAGCGCTTTCCATACCCTAAGCAGTTTACTCCTCAGCAAATCCTCATGATGTAGGTACTGTCATGACACCCATCCTCAGATGAAGAAACTGAGGTAGACAGAAGCTAAACACACCCATTATCATACCTCCCAGAAGTAGTGTCTGGGATTCCATGCTTCTGATGCCCACATTCATTATAGCCCGTTTTCCTGGACCTTTTCAGAAAACCTTAGTCCTCCTCACAGTCTGACTTCCTGTGGGATCCACGAAGCCCCTAGTAGAGCATTTCTCTGCATCTGTGTCTTCCATCCCAACCGCACTTCACAGGAAGCCACGAAGCAGACAAACACACAGCGGCCTCTCAGAGTGCCGCCTTCCTTCCAAGGAGCCATGTTCACTTTCAGAGTTGAAACTGGCTGACTCCACAGCAAAGTCCCCCATCTCCAGGATGTTACATTCCTCTGCAGAGCATTAACTCCTCCTCTTACTCAGTTTTGTTGTATAATAACAGAAGACCTTTTCTGTGGTTGGATTTATTTTGTTTTTATTGGAACACTCTGATTTTTGTGTTGAGAAATCCTACTCTATATATTACAAAGCATTCTCTCCTACTTCTTTCTTTTTAAACTTTTTAAAATTTGCCATTTTATCCATTTCATCTGTCTGCACGTCCATTCCTCACCTGCAAAGTAAGATCCCTGACACGCAGTGAAAAGAATGCTATATGCTGCGGCTGTGAGCACGCTTCTTGGCAACCACCATTCAAATGCACGGTAGCGTTGGATCAGTGAAAATATTTTCTTGACTTATTTTTCTTTGTGATATGAAATTACTCTTTTATTTACTCATAAAGACAGCAACAGTGTTCATGACCCAGGAGGATAATGGGCAAAACCTTCGATGATACTCACATCTTTCCATTCATTTATTACTCACAAAATCACCTGAAAATATATTTACATTTTTCTTTTTTTTTGGCCTTTTTTTTTTTTTGTCTTTTTGAGACAGTGTCTTGCTATGCAGATCAGACTGGCCTTGAGCTCACTTTGTAGTCCAGGCTGGTCTCGAACTCGCAATGATCCTCCTGCCTCAGCCTCCCGAGTGCTGTTATTACAGGCATACACCACCATGACTGGATACATTTTTCTTTTTAAATGAAAAATCAGTGACTATAAGAGGATATTTAATGATTATATTCACACTTTCAATGTTCACATTTAGACTTTTCATGTTTCAATAACTACTCGTTAGTCTTTCAGTTTTTGTTAATTACATTAAATCGATTATTAAATATTTTTATGTTAATGTATCTGGCATGATTCATCATATTCAATTTTTTAATGTGCATATTTAAAATTTTATCCATTAAATATTATTGTGCTAGTGTACAACTTAATTAAATAAACTCTGAATCACTTAAAATGAGATATGCATTGAGCAACTCATACTAACCCAAAACAACAAACCAGAGACCTATATCTAGGTCTCTCCCAGCGGGAGCAGCCTGATTTTTTGCATGAGGAAATAATGATGCTACTGAGGCAGAGCTGAGGTAATTGTTTTCACAGGAGCACCCTTTCTCAGGAATTGTAACTTGTACCTCACAGAATTCCTTTAATCACTGTATTCATTAATTTATTAGAGCTTTAAATGATAAATCCCATTTTTTATACTCCAGATTATGGAAAAGAAAACATTTCTTATTTATTCTCATGCCCACCATGATCCATGGCTTGCCCATCACCTGCTTATATATGACCAGGAAAACCCATGGTAGTGAAAATATGGTGCGTTACTCTCACTTCTACTTCATTACTTTGAATCATCAGGATCCTCACTGAGACCAGTCACTTTGCTGTGATGGGTGTCTGCACGGCAGGTGTTAGAAATCAACCACCTGTGTTCTTTTCTACCTCCTGTGGCTCATGAGGATCACAGGCTTTATCACATGTGTGACTTTTCCTATTTTCAAGATACTTACGTGTTTAATAAATGCAACATACTTGCGCTTTTCTGTGTGACTAGTATATAGCATGACAAATGTACAAGGCGCTGCCGCTGTGGTCTTACACACAGAAGTGTGCACAGCTCATTTCCGATGCCCACCCCCAGGAGAATCTTATTTTGTCCACTCCAGCCTCTTTCATGCAGAATGAGAGTGTTACAGCAATGTTAGTTCACTAGAGGCAAAGGAAATGAGTGGCACCCAGAGAAATGGAGGACACCAAACTTTATGACGCTCCCAGAAGAGTTCAGCACCCCAAGGTCTGAGCCCCAAGCCTGGGTTAGGTGAGCTGTTTTATAGGACTTGTGGCTGGTAAGGTATGCAAGCTAAGTTACAGAGGCAGAACAAAGGCAATTACTCAAAGGTGACAGGTTTACAACTTTACACATCTAGCTGGCCTCTGCCAGCTGGAGAGGGAGATAACAGGATATAGTGAAGCTGCTTGATGTTATCACACCAAGGTGCAGCCGGTACGGGAAAGGGAAGCAAGGAGTGGGGTGCAGTCAGGGAATGTTCTTCTTGAAGGTTAGTTTTCCCTAACAAGAGTAGATAGTAGACAGAGAACTTCAGGAGTGAAGAAGCCCATCTGCACTGGAGAGCACTGAGTCACAAAGCAGGGCAGATCCACAAGGGGAGACGAGAAGGGGAAAGGAAGTAACGCTGTGGGCTGGGACAAGAGGAGAGTGTGGGAAGGTCTGGAAAGAGGGGGGGAGAACCTAGGCAGCGATGTGTGAGAATTACAATGGGAGAACGATGAGGATGTGGGATTTTAAGAAAGTTCATTGAATTGTATTATTGATATCCCTCCTGTGATGTTTTGAAATACTTCAATACTAAGTTTTTTTCAGTTGTTAGATTTGAGTTCCCCCCATCACTGTGCAGGAGAGGCGAAGTTTCAGTGTGTAACTCTGGGTTGTACCTAGCAAGGCCACTTGATGCGTATAGGTTCTGCTTCTGTGAGGGGCTGGAAGTTGCCCACTGACAGACCCAGCAGTGTGGTGAAAGTGGCCTTGAACTTGAGGCCTGAAATCTTGAATGTGAGTCCCAGCGTAGGCCATTTTGTCTTGGACAAAGTCACTTGACCTTCCTGGGATTATATTTCTTCTGCATAAATGAATGGCTAGGCTTTTGATTTCTAAGGTTCCTTCCAACTCTGTCCACATTCTTGATTACAAATCATGCTGAAAGACTGATAATCTAATGAATCATCTTCAGGTGATCATACTGATACTGGAATCTGCTCTTGTTATCCTTTGAGAATTGTGCTCTCCTTCAGAGCAACAGATAATCTTTCTGAAATACAGGTCAGTAGGAAAGAGTTAAGGGTACATAGAAGATGCACTCTTGAGTTCCCGACATCGAGCAGCGTAAATGACTGCTACTTCTGGTTTCTGTGTGTTTTTTTGTTTCAGTTCTTTAGAAAAGGAACAAGAGTTTCAGATCGGAAGAAAACTATGGAAGACAGCATATTTCTCAATCACCTGATGGAGCAGAAATTGAGTAGAGAAATGTGGTCAGTCTGAATGGGCTGGCTACGTGGGAGACTCCTAGTACAAACCATCCTTGCTAAAGTACCTCATAAACCAGAGTGGCTCTGCTCCAAGCTATTACCCTCACCTGCAGGACCCCAGCTGGGAAATGGGTTATATCAACTAACACTGCCATATAACAACCCCAGGAGCGTAATGCTAAGTGTTGATTGCTCACATGTTCTTTGGGGGACAAAGGAGATCATTCTTGGGTGTTGGCTATGGTAAGTATTAGCTGTATCATGAGACAGTTCCATAAAGGTCTACTAGTGTTCTGAAGTTCTAAAGGAAAAGAGCCAGGAAATGCCTGTGTTTTAATTAAACTGTCCTCTAGAACATGAAAAAGTTAGGGTATGTAGAAAAATCCTTTATAGTTTTGAGTTTTTCTAAGGTAGAATTAGAACACAATTTTGTAGTTCCACTCACCAAAAAAAGTAAGGAAGAAAGACAATTACTTACTTGAGAACATGGAGACAGACTGTTTCAATATTTTTCCTGTTCTCTTTTGCTCCCTGTCTCTCACTTATGGTTGTTTGTACAACAACAAATTGTCATTAATGCAAACATTAGCAGAGCTGCTGGCAGCAACATCATGGAAAATCTGCTCTGATGGAAGAGGAAGTGAGTGTTTTCCTTCTGTATTTTAATTACAGAGATTATTATTTAAAATTACTTGCTAATAACTGTAACTCCAGACAAAGCTTTTATGAGCTGAAATGTCTCCTGAGGCCTGTGAGTACTTGGGCAAAATTAGGCTATTTAGATGAAACAAATGAATTCAGTGATAAACAGCGCTAGGGTACTTCAGGTCCTAAAGAACATGTAGTAGAAAAAAAGCCACTACAATGAGACCTCTCAGAACCTGGAATCAGAATACATGGTTACATTCTTGAGCTCTGTGCTGTATGCTTTCTCACATCTGTCTAGATTCATGCACAGGCTGTTTGAACATCAGTTTTCTCATCTATTAAATGGAAGTGATATTTCACCAATGGTCAGTAAGGAGATTGTGTGATTGGATGAGCTAATGTGTATGAAAATATTTTTCTAGATTGCAATGCTTATGCAAACAGTAGGTAGTGGAGGTAGTAGTAGGGGAAGGGAGAAGAGTAGTTTTGATTTTTCATCTTAAGTTCAGTACTAAAGCCTCAAACACTGTGATCCCTGGTGCCATTCCTGCTCCCCAAGCCCCTTAAGAATGCTCCCTGAAACAAGCCAGTCGTCCTTCATGGGTCTGTGCGCCAAACACCTATATTGCCAAGTCCTGACTTTATATACTTATTGTCACTCAGGATTGCTTGCTTGCATTTAATTCATTTCTCTTTTAACCCCGGCCCTCATTTTTAAATTTGAAAGAATAGAAAATCTTTCCAGCTTCCCTGCTAGGCCTGCATTTAACCTAAGAATCCTGGAATGGGAAATCTTAACCTTGCCCCTGGCTCCAAGCATCAGGCAAGAGCTGTCTAGCTGAAATAGCAACTGAATTCTGAATGAAGGATGCTGCTGAGAAAGAGGCACTATTATTATTTCTATTTTAAATATTAGAAAATTTGGATTCAGGGAGGGTAATTAAACGGTACCAGGTCTTTTAGCTACTAAATGACTAAGCAAGATACAAATTCATTTATAAAACAGAGATAATGTTTCCCTTCTACAATATCTTAGAACTTTTAACTTGTGAACATAAGGTGTCCTCTCCTTTAGGTTTCAGCCCAGGGCTCAAGCGAGCTTTGACACAAAGCTTGACAACTGTGCAGATTGTGTGTTGAGCACTTCATGCCAGCCAGGGCAGAATCTAAGAGCCCATAAAAAATAAATTCAGTAATTGAGAAAAGCACTACTTTCATGCAGTATTTAAATAAATCACAATGCACAAAAACTCATATTTTAAAAAGTAATAGCATGGTAAAAGTGGGATCAGTATAACTGACTTTTGCCTCAAACTCCAATGGGTTTGTCTTTGTGCCTTAAAATTTCAATTTGGGGAGAAAAGTTTGTATTTTCCAGTTTCTTTCTTTTTATCATCAAATGTCCAATTTTATGTCCCTGTTGTCCCAGGGAAAGTAAATGGCCCTGGGCTAAGTGCCTGCCAGTCTTTTCTCTTTCAAAAGCCTATGAATTTAGGCCCTCTCTGGAGGAGATGCGGAAGAGAGAAGAGCATTTGGGGGAAAGAGCAGAGGGTCTTGGAGAAGCAGAAGGGCAAGCTGGGCTCCTCATTTCCAAGAAAGTGAGCAGGCGAGAAAAACAAAACATTTTCCCTGAGTAGGAACAGGAAAGAAAGTTCTGTGGGTTTCAGAACATTGGATTAGAGCTGGGTTCATGGCAGGACTCCAAGAAAACAGCAAAATCTTGGAGAGGAGAGTTCCATGAGTCACGGTCTCATCAGAGCTGTTTGTGTCCCAAGCAGAGCTAAGAAGTGGACAGGCAGCAGACTCAAACACTGTCATTATCATCGCACCACTGTCTTCCTTTTTGGTAAAAAATATCCTAACTCATTCTCATGTGCAGCCATCACACTTAAGTGATTTGAAGGATGGTTAGTAAGCTAAGAAGCTCCATTTTATGTCTTAATTTCCTTCCTCTGTCAAAACTTGTCCCCCATTTTCACCTAGCCATTGAAGCAAACTATTCCCCTTATATTTCTTGGAGTACAGATGGTAGAGAAACAGAGAGAGAATGCTGTGCACAAGGAGGAGGAGAAGCGGGAACAGCATTCTGGAAACCGCAGCCTGGAACACGCTCTGTGTCTTCTGTATAAACCTGTGTCACTCTGAGTCAGTGATGATTACTACGTGCATGAGCCCAGTGATCTGTAGCAAGCGCTAATATTGCTAATGACATCGCTTTGCTGAGCGATTATCTGAAAGACATTCTTAGCTGCTCCCCCAGATTATAGCATTTGTGTAACTCCAAATTAAATCAGAGGTGGAAACAGCAGCACTGTTCAGTCAGAAAGAGCTGTGGAAGCAGGCAGTCTGCAATTAGCTCAAGCACACTGTCACCAGGGGGCTGGCAGGCTGGTTCACATGCTGTAAGGCTGAGGATGACCTTTAACAGATGTGGATTCTCAATATAAAATCCCAGAGCATAGAGCCGATAATGAAGGAAGCTTTGTAGCTGGCTGCTTCCTCTTTCTATCTCTGTATTTTTGGGCTTCTATACGTCTTGGTTGAGATCTCCAAAGGAACCAAACCAGGCAGCTCCTAGTGTGCAGTTGGGCTTGGCTATCCCAGGGGTCTTGTCAACTGAAAGCACCCACTTTTGCTGGCCGCATGAACATTTTCTGGATATTTTGCTTTTTATTTCATGCTTTGCCTAATATTTTATACAGCATGGCCTTCCAGACCCAAATCTCTTCTGATAACAGAGATCCAGGTAACCTGAGGAGCAGGTGACCTCAGGACAGAAGACCTTGTTTCCAGGACTGGGCTGTTTGATGCAATGCCTTGAGCTGCTCACTCACCTGCCCATGTCCTGCCCTGCTAGCAAGACCAAGAAAGAACTTGTTTTTATGAGGCCTGACCTTTGAATACTAGGGTGCTCAAGTTCATGGAGATCTTAAATGGCTCTCTGCTGGTGACAGATTTTTTTCTTTGCAGATTCACAACCAATTTCAGGCATAATCAAAAAGGAATGGCAGAAGAGAAAACTATCCCAGTTACAGCCTAAGGGCTGTTGGAAATAGTGGGTTTATCTCTTCCCCAATGACTCCTTTCATTGAGATATGGTGGCTGGAAAGAAGGCCTGGATGGAAAAGAAGAACTGAGACTTGCGTCAGTGTCCAGCAATAAGCTGGTTTCTTTTCCTCTGTAGTCATGATTACCCAGAGTTCCTCCATGGAGATGACAGTCTGGCCTGAAGTAGAAGGCAGAGAATGTTCCAGGGCCCTTCTGTCTTATTGAACCAGCTGGTAAGAGGAGTCTGATCTCTGGGATCTCTGTCTGGGAGGGTTGTGCGTGAGGTGTGGGGGCATGGGGTGTGGGGTGTGGGGGTGTAGGGGTGTGTGTCTGACTTCCAGTGGTTACTTTTGCACTTAGGGTATGGCTCAGGAGGCCTTTTATTGTGACAGTCCCTCTTAAGGTGGCGTGGCTTTCTGCAGCAGCAGCAGATGAGTTTATTCATCAAGCCCTTTTTGGAGCCCCGAGAATCAGACTTAAGACTGCAACCACAGCAGCAATGACCTAAATAAGATCACATTCTGAGGTACTAGAGATTAGAACTTCAACATATGAATTTTAAGTGGACACAAACCTGTTAACAGTCCTCTTGGGAAACTCCTCTTTGTCGCCTGACCTGAGTAGTTGGAAGCTTAGTGTATGCGATGACTCAGTCCTTCAGTTCAGTGTGTGTGTGTGTGTGTGTGTGTGTGTACGTGTGTTGATTCCCTGTTTTACCATTTCTCTGTTCTTGTACTTCTTACACACATGTGTGAGGAGAAACAGAAAGGACGGGTGTAGTGGACTGATAACTGGTCGTCAACTTATAACCCCTAGTTGAACTGAGTAAGCGTGGTGCTGGGTGTGGGAGGCCCACCTGGGGACTGTTGCCAGCAGCATAAGAGGCAGAACTGGAGAAGAATAGAGGCTGTTGGGAGCTGAGAGAGGCTGTTGGGAGCTGGTAGAAGCTGTAAGGAGCTGTTGGTTGTTTTGGAAGAGCTCATTGTGCAGGCTTTCCTGATGAACTTGGCTGTTTTCATCCTCCAAGGAGCTCGGGACCTCGTTGACACTGAGAATGGCTTTGGTTAACTTTGGGGGAGCTCTGGTCCTCACTTTGAGCAACACTTCCATGCTCCAGAGCAGAAGATGGTGTATTGCCATTCTCCTGGAGAAGCTTGCTATGTTGGCTTCCCTGATGGGAACTTGGCCGTCTTGATCATCAGAGGAGCTCGGGACCTCACTGTTGCTGAGGATGGCTGTGGTACCATTCGGGGGAGCTCTGGTTCTTCTGAGCATCACTTCCTGGCTCCAGTGCATATCCCTCAACCTGCTAGCACAGATCCTTCATCCCTTTGGCACAGACTTCCTAGATTCCACCACTGACCTTTGGGCCTTCTCAGCACAGATCTGTGAAACAGGCCTGCATGAGATATTGTTATGGACTCTGGGCCTCCAGGTGGACTAATGGGAGGCATTGTTATGAGCTCTAGGTCTTCAGCTGGACTCACGCAAGACATTGCTCTGGGAACTAGATCCTTACCTGGATTCCTTGGTCTTAGTGTGTGGACAGATTTCCTGTACTCTCTTGTATATCATTCTTTAGGTGACTATTATAAATAATCATATAAAATATGTGTCCTGTATTATATTGTTCTGTGTTGGAAAATATCCCCCAAACCAACACAAGGGGGACCAGTTGCCAGCATAGCTGATAGCTACTCCTTGGGGAAAACAGGGACTTGAACTCAGCTTCGCTTTTGGCAAAGGGTGAAATAGTAAATATTTTCATCTTTGTGGGCCATAGACTATGTCAGTGCAGCACAAAAGCAGGCAGGGACAACATGTAAACAAATGCATTCAGCTGTTTCAATAAAATTTTGTTGATAAAAACAGGTGGCTAGCCAGAAGCAGCCTGCGGATCACAGACTGATGACACATTGTATATTACATTGTGCTATGTTACTCATATTACAGAGGAAACATACAAACAGAGAAAATAGTGACAAAAAGGAGAGCCTTTGTAAAGAAAGTTTATACATGTGTTTTTTGTGCTATTTTTGTAAATTTCCTGTAAGGGTAAAGTGATTTCTTCCTCTCCCCCAAGAAAACCTAGATGAGTCCAAAATAATAAAATAAATTATAATGATATCCAACATTTAAAAACAATTTTGAGACAGGATCTCATTTTGTAGTTCAGGCCTGGCCTTGAACTCACTATGTAGCCTAAGCTGGTAACCCTCTTGCCTCAGCCTCCCAAGTGCTGCTGATACAGAGGAAAGAAACACCCAACCTGCGAGATGTCTGGTATGAGTTCGTGATCTCTAAAATCGAAGAATGAATTTTAGGAACAACAGAGGTTAAAAGCAGAATGTATTTATTGAGGGAAAGAAAGCTTCTGTCAGAGGGAGAGGCAGAAGAGGTCCTAAATGGGTTGCCAGGGACTCTGCCTCTTCTAGGCATTTTATAGAGCAAAACCACAAAGTGAGGCGGGTCCAAGGTGGGAAATTGGAAGGTGCGCATGAGGTGGGACAAAACTATGGTCAGCCAATAAGGTTATGAGTATAATTGCTCAAGTAAAATTGATTAAATCAGGATCAAACTGGGAAGTGGGTGTGAATACAGACAGAACAGGGCTTTTCCTGTAGGGGTTTGGGTTAGTTGCTTTACCTAACGGTCAATACCTCTTTAAAATATCAATCCCTGATGTTTATCCTTAGGAAATACGTGGGCGCATTTGTTTTATCTTTTGTCTTGAGGTCTGGCCCACAGAGGAGCGATCTCTCTCCCACGGTTGTAAGGCATCTCATCTTCCGCACTGGCTCCTTCAAGGGCCCAGCCCTGTCTGACTGCCTATAATATTTTATCTAACTTAGTTGCCTATAACGCGGGTACTACAGGACTGTGCCACCACAGCTAGCAATCTAAGTGCTTTTGGAAGAAATGGGGCATCATTCAGCCTTTGCAGAAATCTGGGCAGGCTTTCCTAAAGAGGTGATTTCAGGCTGAACATGAAAGGGTGAGTAGGAGGTAGCAGGAAGTATCCATCTGGCTCTAGTTGGGAACCAATGCCGCACTAACTACAGTCACATTTAGTAGAGGCAGCAGATGGTGACAGTCAAGTCTATCTCTGATGTGCTTCTCACATGCTGCCATTCATGGGATTATGAACAATACCCAGTACTGTTCTTGTGTGTGCTGAGCAAGTTGGTTTACCACCACGGTACACCCCCAGCCATTATGCATTCAGTTTTTACTTTCACAATATATTTTTAAACAATTTTAAGACAAATTTTGGGTAAGGGATATGCTTGTATTATTTTCCAAACGCATTTATACTAAGGGATCTGTTGGACAGTTTTCTGTTTTATACTTTGTTAGAACATTCATGAACATTAGTGCAACGGGGGCATTTAATTTCCTGGGGTCATTTAAAGGCATGAAACCCCAGGCACTCATTCCTGTAATTACAGCCCAAGATGGGGGGTCTACTGTGGCCACAAGGCTGGACCAAGCTCGCTGTGCAGGGAGAAACTGAAGCTGGGTCCCTTCAGAGCCCACCTGTTACAACCCAGGCTCTTCCTGCCCTCAGGTTACCACGAGCATAGCTCCAACTGGGTTCCTCAAATGCAGTGAGGAAAAGGCTCAGGCATCTCCCTTTGGATGGATCACGTCAGTAAGAAGAGTGCCTGACTCCCATCCAAAGTGGAGCTGCAGGGTGAGGAATTCCAAGTGGTCTCACCCTTTCAGAGGAACAATCCTTTGTAATCCTTTCTCCTGGAAACCCTCCAGGGAAGTTGACACAGCAGAAACCTTGAGAAACATAAGGTACAACTGCCTGTCACTTGAGTGATTAGCAGGAAGCTGGATGTTTTATAGTACTAAGCAGAAAGAGCTTAAGCCCAAGAGCAGGGCGTGGGTGTAAAGTCAAATTGTTTCCTCACTTCCCTTCTCTTTAGAAAAGCTGTGCTTAAATTTCCTCAGCGCCTTTCCTTTCAGCACCTTCAGTCATTTGGTACCTATTTTGTGGTGAGGAGGCCCACAGGTGTAGAGCTGGGTGGGGAGAGGCTGCTGGGCTGGGCCAAGGCTCTGGAGAAGAGAGGAAAGTCAAGAGGAAGGAAGAAGCCGGGCATGGCAACACATGCACTTGGGAGGCTGAGACAGGAGGATCTTTGTGAGTTTGAGACCAGGCTGGGCTACAAAGTGAGCTCAAGGCCAGCCTGAGCCTGTCTCAAAAAGTCTAAAAAAAAAAAAGTGAGGAAGGAAGGAAGTGGCAAAAGGTGAGTGCTCTGCTTGTGGAGTGCTGCTCAGCCTAAGTCTGCCTTCTGGAAGAAAGGGTTCTTCACACCCTTATCCCTTCTCCCTCTCTGGGGCCAGCCTGGCAGCTGTTTGCAGGCAGATTATCAGTTCATTGTGGCTTCCCCTTTCAGGAAATTTTGAGCCAGCCACAGAAGCTGAACCAGAAAAGGGAACTAAATAAAAATTCCCATCAGAGATTGCAGAAAACCATTAACTTCATTTTAGACATGAAGCCCCCAGACTCACATTGTCAGCACTGGAAAGAATGCACTCCAACAGCAAGCAAGAGATCTTGACAAGGCAAAGTTTAAAGTTCTACACAATTATCATAGACATCTAAGTTAGGTAGAAGAATAGGCAGTCACGCGGGGCTGGGCCCTCGAAGCACTCAGTGCAGAAGATAAAACATTACAACTGTGGCTGGAGGCACATTTGTTGAAGGCCTGGCCTCAAGATAAGATGGAATGACTAGGCCTACCTACCTCTCTGAGGGATAAACTATGTACTATAATCAGTATCACCTGGCCCAATAAAATCTAGACACCAGTCACCTGAGGGGTGACCAGGCCCTCCTGACTCATCTCTTCCAAAAAGGGCCCTGTTCTTCCCAGGCACGCTCGCTAGACTCGCTTCCCCACTGGATGAACACCTCAGCAGCTGTACTTGTAATCTCACCGGTTGGTCAGTTTTGTTCCATGTTGTACTCATCTCAGGATTTTGTTCCCACCTCCTGATTTTGCTCCTTAAAGCTTCCTTAGAGGTGGATTTGTTGGCAACCCCTTTTCCAGATCCCCTTGTCTCTTTCAGAAGCTGTCTCTCCCTCAGAAAAATTTCAGACTCTTAATCTCCATTGTTGTTCCTTTGACTTCACTCTTCCATTTTGGGGAACATGGACTCAGCATACCTGCGCCTAGCAGGTTGGGGGTTACATTTATTCCCCCTCTGTCATTGGGGGGTTCTGTGTCAGAAGGGCTGGAGTGCACTTAGATGTGAGGCAGCAGCCACCAAGTAGCAGGGGAGGCGGGATTTTTTAAGCCCTCAGGCAGCTGTCCTTTAAATTCATTTGCTGAATTCAGAGGCTACAACCTATTGCAGTTGAGCTTAAGCAGGGCAAGGGGAGGATGCAAAGGGCTGCTGAGGGGAAGGAAGCTCGGGAGGGAGAAGGTAGGGGAGAAAAAGTCCTTGGCTACTGATAGCTATCTTAGTCTGTAGCTGCATTTCCAGAATTTAAGCTGAGCAGGCATTTCCCATAATTTCCGTTGTGTTCTGGAGCGGCTGCCTAGGGTGGACCAGAGTGTAAAATGGAGGCACTCCTATTTATATCCATTTATTATAGATGGCTAAGTTAGGTAGAAATATTAAAGGCAGTCAGACAGTCCTGGACCTTTGTGAGGTCAATGCAGAAGACAACTGTGGCTGGAGGCACATTCACTGAAGGCCAGACTTTAGGAAAAAGAGGAACTACTCACCCATAAACTTCCCCTAGGGAGGAACAGCAGTGATTGCCATTGTAAGTAGGCATCAATCACCTTGGGTGGGGGTCCAAAACTCCTTAACTCATTCCTTCCAGGGAAGTCCTTGTCTATTCCATATGTTCTTGCTGCATGACTTGCTTCCTATTTGATCTCCATTTTCAAAATTACCCAAGTGACTATACTTGTAATTTTATTGGTTGATCATAATTTTTATCCTACCTCACACTCATCCTATGATTTTTCCATTGGATCAATATTACCTACGTGACTATACGTGTAGTTTTATTGATTGATTATAGTTTTGTCCCACTTTAAACCTGCCTCACCTGATAGCTTTGCTCAATACACACCCTTGAGAAGCTGGAATTAATTGGATAAACCACTTTTTGGGCCCCTTTCTGTCCCTCTCAGACAGAAGCTTTCTTTCTCTCAATAAATTCTTCCCACTCAACCTCCATTGTTCCTAGAATTCATTCCTCGATTTTAGAGAACACAAAATTGGTATTTTGGACATCTAGCAGGCTGGGAGTTATATCTCCCCTATACCACTTAGATAGAAAAGCCAGGGCCACAGTTTCTCATGGACACAAGGATTCACAATGGAAAGGAAGAGAAACTTTCTGAAGAGAAAGAGAAAAAAGAGGACAGCTTGTCTAGAAAAGGGAAGACAAGGAATGAAGGGGTTAGCTAGGATGAAACCAAATATGCTGGGAATTAGTATGACCCAAAGAGTAATATTTTCCAAAAAGTCATAAATTTAGTAAATGCAATGAAATTTGATGTTTTTGAGAATTTACATATGTACCACCAGGAGAATAACTCGCCCCAAGGACAAGAGTTGAGGGGAAAGCTCTCATCTAATGAGATGCCACACAGAGCTCAAGAGGAGGCCTGTTTTGCTAATACTCTTACTAATATGAACAAAAAGAGGGTGAAAATGACACATTTGAGTAAAAAGGAGTATGAAATTCATGGTCTTGTATTTGTAATCTGCATGTCAAAATAAAACTTTAAAAGTTAGATGTTTTCCCTTTAGAGACAAGAGGCTTCTGCAAACTTCCTCAGGCCTAGGGCCTAAACTAGGTCTCAGCACCTCTCAGCTCAGACTATCACAGTGAGCAGATGCTGGCACCAAAAGGTCAAAGTCCAGCGTCATTTCCTCAGGGAAGTGAGGGTTGGGTGGGCCCAGGATGCAGTCTGACAGGCCAGACGTGTCCACTGCTTTTTATACTCCTCCCTCCTCACTGTTCTTTCTATCAAAGAGCCTACAACACCTGTAGACTTGAGACAGTGATCCAGGTGATGAGGTCCCTCCATCTTCTCTGAGCCAGCTTTGCATGAATCCTTATTTCTTCAGAATAAATGGGCCCCTCTGATTCGGTCAGTGCTGAGCAAACAAAGCTGAGCATATGGATCTAAGTGATTGGTAACAAGAACTCAATAAATTTGTAGACAAACCTGACTACTTGGTCTGCAAATATTATTTTCCTTGATTTGGAATTGAATTTTTGCAGTTTAAGAAGAAAATTGACATCATTCTGAGACATGTACCAGAATGTTTACAGAGGAAAGAACAGGAGACCTGGGATTGGATTTACTCCAAAATAATTCAGGTAGAACTACAGAGGAAGCAAGTTCAGCCAGGAGTTCCTCCTACGGAACCTGGGGTGCATGTATAAGAGGGAGGGTGGTTGAATACTCATTTTTCCACATTTTTTTTTATAAAAACAAGTTATTTTATAGAAAGAAAGGAAAAGGAAGGCCAGGCATGGTGGTGCAACTGTAATCCTGTAATCCCAGCACTCCGGAGGCTAAGGCAGGATTGTTATGAGTTCAAGGCCAGCCTGGGGCTACATAAGTGAGTTCAAAGCCAGCCTATGTGACACTGACTCAAAAAACCAAACAATTTTTTAAAAAGGAAAGAGAAAAAAGTGTACTTATTAACACAGAAATCTCATTTCTAATAATCTTCCCTGAGGGCAGAAAACTCAATACCTATTATAAAAGTTTTTGCAGGACTAGTTATAATACCTAAGTTCTCCATTGTAAGGAAATGGCTAAATAACAGTAAAATAAATGCAATTTATATAATGTAAGCATTAGAATATAATGCTTTCAAAAACTGTGTAATGAAATTTCAATATGCATATAAAGTAACAGAATTTTGTAAGATACAAAATTGGATAAGCAGGATGATCCCATTTTCTTTTTCTTCTTTCTTTTATGCTAGGGTTTGAGACCAGGTTCTTGTGTCTGATAAATATGTACTATACCATTGAGCTACTACGCCTTCAGCCCAATTCCAATTTTACTTATACCATGTGTGTGTCAGTATCTGGATAGGGGAAGATGGAGGAAATATTCACCAAAATGTTAAAAGTAGGTGCCATAGTTTGAACACATAGCCCAGAGTCCATGGGTGGGAAGTTGATGTCTTGGCCAGAGGTATCGGAAGGTTGGGCCCATTAGAGGGGTTTAGTTCATGTTAAGAGCATCAGTGCTGTTGTGTAGCATGGGGTCTTTCCCCTGTGCCTCTGGCAAATGTGCATGTGCTCTGTTTGTCTTCCCCCTTCCTGCAAGTGAGGGCACGGCAAGAGGAGCCTTGCCAGATGCCAGCACCTTGACTTTGGACCTCCAGCCTTGAGAACTGTGAGGAACAAGCTTCTGTCCTTTATGAGTTACCATCTCCACAGTGTTCTGTTATAACAGCACCATCTGGAATAAGGAAGTGGGTACACTTGGTAGGAATCTGCACGATTTTTATGTTTCCTTTAAAGTTCTTCCTCATTCCTGTTAAACATTTGGTAAAGACCATGACTATTTTATGGACAATGGAAAAACAGCCAGATTTGGTGTTGAGGCAGAAGGGTTGCAAATTCAATTCCAGCCTGGACAATTTAGTGGCGCAGGGAGACCCTGTCTCAAAACAAAAAATAAAAAAAATTTTAAAAGTCTGTGCATGTAGCTCATTGTGAAAGCCCTGGGTTTCTGCAAAAACCAAAACCGAACCAAAACAAAACAAAACCAAACCAAAAAAACAAAGAAAGCCCATGACAGTGTATCCAGGAGAGAGCCTTATGATGTAACTGGATGCTGAGGGGTCTGTGTGGTGTTGGAAAGCCTGACCACTGGTTTGTACTAGAAATCTTTGCCTTGGCTTGGTCCACACCAAGTGGTGAGTGCTGTCCAGACTGCTGGAGGCTCTGGGTTTTACCCCCAGCACCACAAAGATAAATGAAACCCCTGCCTCTGGCTGAAATGTATAAGGAAACATGTGCTAAGGATGTCTTTTCTCCCCCTTAGGTGCATCTTAAAACTCTCCAATGTAGAAGATGGAGGATCAGCAAGTGCTTTGTGTCAATTTGAGGTCAGGTGACTCCTGTGGTAGGCTGAATTATTCCCCTCTACACACACACACATACACACACACACACACACACACACACACACGCCCCCTTCCATGCCCTAGTCTCAAGTTATGTAAACATGTTACCTCATTTGGCAAAATGGTCACTGTAGGTAAGATTAAGTCAAGGATTTGAGATGGGAATAATATTCTGTATTATTCTAATCAAATGGGCACTGAGAGGAGGAAGAGGTGAACTAGGAGTTAGAAAGATGCAGTGTTCAGACACAGCCTGCCGTTGTTGGCTGGGAAGAGGGAAGAAAGGGGCTTCGAGCCAAGGTGTGTAAGGCTCTGCAAGCTTCTGAGAATGGCCTTTAGTTCACAGTCAACAGGAGGCAGGGGCCCTAGACCTACCTCTGCCAGGGACTCAGCTCCGCGTGCCACTGGGATGGGCAAGGAATGGATCATCCCTGGAGCTTCCAGGAGGAGCACAGCCCTCCCATTACCTTGCTTTTGGTCCAAGGTGACCTGTGTCAGACTTGTGATCTGTGCAGCTGGAAGATACAAGTTTATGTCATTAGAACCCCTAGCTTTGTGGCAATTGGTCATGGGGGCAATAGAAAGCTAGTAGAACTTCCTTTCCTTCCCTTTGAGCTTCCACAATATCCCAGGATCATCTCCACTGGCAAGGAAGGCTCTTTGCTTTTGGGGAAGGTTTATTTTGAAGCATGAGGAAAGTCTCAGGCTTGAATGAAGCCAGCCTCCAAGTGAGCAAAGAATGATAATTCAGGGGAGAAAACATCTGTCAGGATGTCTCTTGGCTGAGGTGGACTTTGGACAGCAGCTGTCAGGATCCCCCTTTTCCTCTAGAGTAAGGTTGGCTTGAATTTAAGCCAGGCAGCAGGACTGAATTTGGGCCAATCACAGGTTTGGTGCTGCTCTACATGAGCAGCATTTATGTCCTGTTCCTCCATTAATCTAGGAGGGCTCCCTGTGGGGTGCTGGTGCACCAGGTCTGGTCTCAGTAAATCCTCCTTCTGGCAGTGGTGAGTGGTGGCTGGTGACAAGTGGCAATGAAGGGAGATGATTTCTCTATGACTGGTGAGAGCAGAAAAAGGTGCTAAGAACTCCAGATCATGGTCAAAAGTTAAGCCTTGGCTGTTGAGCTGATAGGGGTGACATAGAGCCCCAGAGCTGTAACTCAGGCACTGAGAGGGTCTGGCACTGATGACCTGGAGATGCTAGCAGAGCTGCACTTAGCTGGTTTGTGATTTCCACCCAAATCTAGTGAAAGAGTCATCAACTGGTTGGCAGTAGACACAGTTACCAGTTTTTGGTATTAACACTCTTGGGTCCCCTTTCATAGTGTCCCATGGCTGGATTACATTAGGCTTACTGTATTTATTTATTTATTTATTTATTTTTGAGAAAGGATCTCACTATGCAGTTCAGGTTGGATTTGAATTTACTCTGTAACCCAGACTGGCCTCAGACTCCTGGAAATTCTCCTGCTTCAACCTCCCAGGTACTGGAATCACAGGTGTGCACCATCACACCTGTCTCTAGATTAGGTTTAAGAGACATGTAGCTACTTGAGTTGCTTGTTTTGCAGAAGTTTGCTGCATGCTGTAAGCAGCCCCACAGAGGCTCAGATAAGAGCCAGGACCTCCTGCCAATGGTCAGTAAATGAGTTTGGAAGCAGGCTACCAGCCAGGAAGGTCCTGAACCAACTGCAGCCCAGGGAGTGTAACAGCAGCCTCACTTGAGACCTTCAGCCAAATCCACTCAGAAAAGATGATTTTGAAATCCATGACATGATAAACATTTGTAAGTAACTAAGTTTTGATTAATCTGTTATAAACTCCAAGCCACTAAATTTTGTGGTAGCTGCTTACAGAACCCATAGAAAATTCCATATGAGACAGTAAATGCTTAAAAAGATGATGTATATACTGTATAAGGTATTGCTTCTCAAGGCTAAGGGTCAGGAGAGTGCATTTATAAGATACACTGTTCCCTGAGAAAGTACCTGCCAAGAAGACCTGAAATTCAGCCCTAGTTCTTTTAAGCAGGCTGTGTTGGACCAAGGCGGTGGTCCACTTTTGCCTTATTTTCCCAAGGATGCACTGTAGCAGTAGTCTAGGGGAAAGAAACTTCCACCCTACTAGATACCCAAAATGCCAAGTTCATGTTCTGTAAAATCAGGGAATGAATTCTAGGAACAATGGAGGTTAAGAGCAGGAAGAATTTATTGAGAGAAAGAAAGCTTCTGTCTGAGAGGGACAGAGGGGACCTGGAAAGTGGGTTCACTGACCCCGCTTCTTAAGGGTGTTTATTGAGCAAAGCCATGAGGTGGGGTGAATTCAAGGTGTGACAGAACTATAACCAGTCAATAAGATTACAAGTGTAGTTGCTTAGGTAATATTGATCCAATGGAAAATCACAGGATGGGTGTAAGGTGGGATAAAAACTATGGTCAACCAATAAAATTACAACAAGGGTAGTCGCTTGGGTAATATTGATTAAGTGGAGATCAAATGGGAAGGAAGTAATGTAGCAAGAGCATATGGGATGGACAAAGATTTTCCTGGAAGGAGAGAGTTAAGGAGGTTTGGCCCTCACCCCAAGGTGATTGATGTTTATTTAGAATATTAATTACTGCTGTTCATCCCTAGGAGAAGTATATGGATGAGTAATCCCTTTTTTCTCTTGAAGCCTGGCCTTCAGTGAATGAGTTTCCAGCCACAGTTGTCTTCTGGGCTGACCTTTTGCAGGCTCAGTCCTGTCTGACTGCCTACAGCATTTCTGAATAGCCTAGCTATCAATAACAGCAGTGTTGGTGAAGGTATGGCATGTGTGCCACAGTGGGTTATCTGTTATTGCTGAAAGCTCTACAAGGCCTGCCATCACTACTCTATGAGTTAATTAGTAGAAGTTCTTGTCCAGGTGGTTCTTGCCTACTTTGATCTCTCTTCCAGTCTACAGAGCTGTCCTTTTTAGACAGAGACTGGGAGAGTAAATTATCAGAGGTCAGATGTGGGTGAGAGTGCTGACCCGTGGTCTGGCCATATCCTGCAGTCATTACAAACAGCATTGCCCTCTGTCTCAGCCCACTCAGGCTACCATATAGCAAAATAACATAGATTTAAACAATGGAAGCTTATTTGTCAAGTTTTGGAGGCTGGAATTGCAAGGTTGGGGGAGGGAGAAGGGGAAGTGGCAGAGGGGAAGAACGAACATTAATTCTCTGGTGCCTCCTAATATAAAGGTCTTAATCTCATCGTGAGAACTCCACATTCCCAAACACATCTAAACCTAATTACCTCCCTGAAACCCATCAAATCCATACTCTCTTACATGAAGGGTCAGGGCTTTCAATGTAGGAATTTAGTGTGTGTGTGAGTGTGTGTGTGTGTGTGTGTGTGTGTGTGCATGTGTGTGTGTGCATGCGTGCACGCACGCTGCGTGGCCCACTGAGCTGCCTCACTCTTTCTCAGCTGATGTCCTGGATTACCTGCACTCTCCCAGATGGCTTTCATGAACAAATCTGCTATGGGAATTCTCCGTCTCAAATCTGAGTCTGTGGGCCCTGGGCAATACTAGACCAGGACTACAAGCTGCTACTATCTCATGGAAATGATCTCCTCTGCCTTAGGAGTACATCTACCCCGAGTCCTCAACCTTTAAAACTTTCCTTGTGTCTTAGGTATGGCTCCTATGCTTGACTATGCAGAAAACTTCCAGTCATTTTATGTGAGAGAAAATTGCCAGGAATGTGCGCTTAATAAAAGACTCAGCAGATGATCTGTAGATCATAGGTTGAGAAACACTACTGGTGACCATGTGTGTGGACAACATCTGTCTGAGGCTTTGTGACTGCCTGCATTCAGAGTCAGACAAACTGCTCATGCCAAGCTTTATCTGCTTCACCAGGAAGAGTGAGACTCAGAGGTACCAGTCTCCTAACCCACTTCCAAGGGCATCTGTGTGACCTCCTCTGTGTATCTAGAAGGACTATCTCTAACTAATTTTTTATTATGAAAAATTTCAGCATTCTTCCATATATTTACATTCATTTGTTCATAAGTTATATACAATTAGGTCCATAGGCCCATTACAAAATTCACACAAAAGATGGAATGTATGAAGACAAAAATTAAACAAATAGATACAATAGTTCTTTGTGTTTCTGTGGTGATCGTTTAGCTTGTTCCAGTTTGGTTCTTGGGTTTCAAGTGTTGCCTTCACAGTGTGGCTTGCAGTCCTGCAAACTGTCACTGGTCTGCAACCAGATAAGCACAGTGTCTTGGTTACTTTTCTTTTGTTGCTGAGACAAAATACCCAGTGTTCAAAATTAAGGAAGGAAAGGTTTATTTAGCTCACAGTCTATGGAGGTTTCAGTCCATGCTCGGCTGGCTCCAAGGCAGAGTGGCACATGGCAGAGGGCAAACCGTTCATGGTGGCAAACATAGCAAAAGGGAGGAATGGCGGGAAGCAGCCTCTTTCTCTCCCTTACATATGCAAACTATCTGCCCGAGGGCAGACAGAGCACTCACACCCATAATCCCAGCATTGGATCATGGGTCAATCATAAACTCTAAAAGCCCACCCCATAACTGTATGAGATTTTGGAGGGACATGCAGACACAAACCATAACACATGGACTCTCAAAATCACCTCTGTGGCATATTCCATGAATGTGTTCAGCTTCTGTGACTCCCTTATTTTCCCCTAAATTGTGTTGGTTCCTTTCCTATTTATTGAAATGTATTTTTTTATCTGTTGAATAAGAAGCTAGAACTTGTATTTTGTGTTTCTTTTTATTTCATGTTCCTAGTCATTTACTTTTATTATATTTGACAAAAGTTAACCCACAACAGATTGGATATTAAAAAAGAAAAAGGTGGTCTCTTCCAGGAGATAGCAGCTTGGGAAGCTCTTGTTTAAATGCAGTCAGACATCTGTTAGTCAGCTCTGTGCCTGGAGCATGGAGAGTGGGATGTCTTTTTTTTTTTTTTTTTTTGTCTTTTTGAGACAGGGTCTCATTATGCAGCTCAGGCTGATTTTGAACTCATTTTGTAGCCCAGGCTGGCCTCGAACTTGCAGTGATCCTCCTGCCTCAGCCTCCCGAGTGATGGGATTACAGGCATGTGCAACCACGCCCAGCTGGGATATCTTTTAAAACATTCCATATTTCCTGGAAATTCTGATTTACCTAGAAGATACCTACATAGAATCAGAGGTCTTCTGCCTTGGGGTCCCCTTCCTGTCAATACCTCAGCACCCAGAACTCCAGAACTCTTGACAGAATAGCAAAACAGCAGTGAAGGGCACAGAGGAAGTCTGTGACATCTGCTGACTTCACGCAACTGCCGGGCAGCAGGTCTCACAGCCCATGTGGCTTCAGGCTCTGTACCTTCTCATACATCCCAGGCGAAACCTTTGACTGCCCTCTGCAGAGCTGGGTGACTCTCCTGTTGAGAGAAGGGCGGCTTTCCCTCTCGTCACCCAAGAGGCTGTGTGTCTGCCGGAGCATTTTGTGTCCCGGATAGTACCTTCTACACCAGAAAAAGCCAAGGTTTGAAACAAAATACATCCCCAGACAAGTGTGAGGATAAAAGCAACCCTTCACTTCGTCCCAGCCTGCAAACTGTTCCTGTGCTGGCCCAGAGGAGCAGCCAATGAAAACACATGGTGCTGGTGTCTCCCCTGCCCTGCCGCTCTGCTTGTCTTAGCCAAGATGTGGAAAACGTATAGAGTGTCGCCTGCAGTCCCCACCCAGATCTCAGTCAATGTTTCAAAGGTGTGGTGGCCTCTCCCTCCATTCTCCAGCTCCTGCTGGGGACACAGGTCTTACTCAAGTGATGGAGATGTGAACATGAAGGGAAAGTGCCTTCTAGTCCAAATTTATTCCAAGTTCTTTTTAAGACACAAAGTTGTATAAAATTGCTGGACACCTCTTCCTAGAGAAACAAACATTGCTGGTCATTTGCTGTGGGAAGAATAGGTCAGATTTCAGGGTGATCTTTCCTCTGCAGTATGGGCTCTGCAGAGCGGATCAGACATTCAGCCCTTCTCACGATGCTTTCCATGATTTATGTCTTAAACAATAGACAGGAGATTTGCTATGGAGCAGGTACTTGATAAATGTATGTTTTTCTGCTTGTACCTGTCAATTTAAGGCCACATAGTTTGGGACAGAACTACTGGGAAAAGGTGATTATGATTTATATTTGCAATGCAATAAACATTAAAATCTGCATAAACTTCATGGGGGATTCTTCCTTCCATGCTACAGATGAGGAAAGAAACTTCAGATGTCAAGAAACTTTCTTAGGCCCTCAGGTAGGGGGGCAGAGCCAGGACTCAAGCCCAGGGGGCAGAAGTGGCTATTCTGTGCTCAAGGAGACCTACAGAAGACTCCCAGTCACTGGGGGAGAGAACATGCTGGGGGCCAGGAGGTCAGAGTTGTTGCACAGACCCATTCTGTAGGAAATTACTGAGTCCCTGTAACCTCAGCATCTGTGAGCACTAGCTGACACTTCAGAGCAAATGGGGACTCTGGACTGCTCCACTATCATGTGGCTGTCGCAGGATATTCAGGACTCCTTTTTTCTGTTAGCATCACAGAACAGAGACGATGTACATGATTCTCTTGCAGACCAGGCTCACCAAGCACCTGCCACACCAGCTTCAGCATTTTAGGCTGCATTTTCTTACCTGTCTGTGTCCGGGAGACAGGACACTCACAAATGCAAGTTACAGGAATCAGGCTTATTATTCAAAGGTGGGCATCAGGGTACAGAAGAAGTCTAGTATTTAAGCCAAACCAGTCCCCTGAGGCTCAGGGAAGCCGCCAGAGCACAGATTCATCTATATACACCTCACTTGGACTGCAGCTAAGGACTCCACTGCATCAAGGCATTTGGGTTAAAAGTAGGGGTCCTAGACTGCGGCAGTCCCAGTGATTTCTGTGCCCATAGAAGGCAAAAGTATCCATCAGTGCACTGTCTGTTCAAGCATTTGTAGGTGTTCTATAATTGATGCTTACTTAATCATTATTCTTATTTTATATCTTTCCCAGTTCACAGAAAGGCTGAAGTCTGAATGTACATTTTACATTCTGGTTTCTGTTTTCCCCTCAGGCCTATTAAGTGAAGCATTCACAATTTGACTGCACATTTTCTCCAGTGTCATTTCAAAGATGCATAAAAAGTTGGGTACATTTTCATATGGAATGTCATCCGGGCTCCCTCTGGTGTCAGCTGTGATTATAGCTGATGCTAAAGGACCTTACATGTGACTACATTTCAAATTAATAAGGTTTTAGTATCCTTACAAAACATGGTTTTAGTATCCGGGCATGACGGCACATGCCTGTAATCACAGCAGGAAGATCAATCAGAGTTTGAGGCCAGGCTGGTCTGAAAAGTGAGCTCAAGGCCAACCTGAAGTGCATAGCAAATAACAACAAAAAAGATGGCTTTAAAAGTTTAACTGCATTGTGAAGTTATTTTATTCCAATTTTACAAATATTCTACAAAAAGCTAACATAATGTTTTATAATATTTCAGAAGAATTAATATTATTTTTTTTCTTTAAATTATTTTTTAATGGGGTCAGTTTATAAGATAGGACTAACTGGCAAACACACACACCCACACCCACCCACACACACACACACACACAAACACACACAGGTTAACCCTGTAATATGGCAGGGCTGCACCTACCAACTAAGCAAATCTTTATTGAAATAACACCAAACTTTGTAGGGAAAAAATAAAACAGATATACTCTTATGCTTTGTTGATGGCCTTTTGAGGCAACCATTTGGAAGAATAATTTTATGATCTGAGAAAAAGCCACTCTTTGACCTAGTCATCTTATATCTAGAAATGGTGTAAGTCAATACTTTGGAAGGAGAAGAAAGAAATTTATATGCAGATATTCATTTCAGCATTGACTGTAAAACTGAAATATTTTAAGCAGCCTCAGTGGTCAGAAGGGGAGGGACGTGACGTATTTAACGTAATCACAGTGCATCTGCTGTAGAACAGTGATGGTGAAGGTGGACTCTGGGATCACGCTATCTGAATCGGAATGCTTGGCTCCAGGGATAATTGTGACCACAAATGAATTTAATAATTTGTTACAGGGGAACGGGCCAATGACAGCCAGGGTTCTTGTGTATGAGGAAGGAATGGCCAAGCATACACCCAGTAGTAGGTAGTAAGTAGCCATGTTTATTGAAGACCATGTGAAGTTGTTCTCAGTGAAAATCCTGCCAACAAAGGTATAATACAGACCAACAAAGATGGTGGGAGACAGAAAAGCATTGCAAATAGCTCCAAGTATGTACAAAGGTAGCAATAACAAAAAGTAGGGCAGATAACTCAGGCTTTCAGAATTGAAAGGCCAGATACCTCTGCTGTAGTTGCCTCACATGTACCTCTAGATGTGATTGACAGGAATGATTGCCAGAGTGCTGGGCCACCTTGGCAGCTCTTAATGTGCACGGCCATCCCAGGATTCCCTGTGATCTCAGTTGTATTTATGAGGTAACCTGGGATGAAGTGGGAGCAGGGTAAAGGTGGCCTGAAATGTAAGGTGAGGAGCTATAACATCTGCTCTTGCCTGGAGCATCAACACAATCCTGAGCCTTTGTGATTTTATTTTCTACTTCTCTTAAGACAATGGATGCAGGAATAACCAGAGGGTACTGTTTAGAATTAAGTGGAAAGAAGAGTGACTCACTTAGCTCTGTTGTTTCTGATTGTAGTATATTCATTTGTAAAACAGAAGCCAACTAAGCCATTTTGTGCTACTGTGTTGAAATAACTAAGCCTGTGTGCTTCATGAGGAAAAGAGGTTTATTTTGACTCCCCACTCTGGACGTACAAAACCGGGTCCACAGTTGGTGGTGGCTTTCCTGCAGGCAGAGTCCCATGGTGGCGTCATGTGGCCAGACAGGGAGCACATATAAATGTCTCTTCTGGTCAATTTCCTTCTCATTAGGAAGTTACCAGAGCTCAGTTCTGAGGGGTGGACCCTGAGATTTTATCTAATCTTTACCTCCTCAAGGCCTAAGGCCTCCAAGCATACAATTGGATTAAGTTTCCACCAGTTAATTGCTTCACAGTAGGGGTTCAGTTTCAATACACAAGCCCTTGAGGGATGTATTCAAACCTATGCAAACCATAACACTACCTAGAGGATCACTTTGGAAGATTAAACAAAATGTGATGTATAAAGTACTTCCAACAGTATGTGGCACGAAGTAATTGTTCAATAAAAGTCTTGTAGATGGCCCATTATACAGCTATTAAAATAAGAATTCTAAAAAGACATAATCAGAGAAAAAAATCTAATGATACATTTTTAAGGAATCACAGTGTGAAATAGAAAACATTCCATATGCGTAAAGGCTAATCGAAAACGTACAAAAATACAAATAAATTTGTGAAAATGGCATAAGCTTGGATTCCCTCTCAGTTTTCTATACTGTTACTATTTTAATAACATACTAAAATAAATACTAAAATACTCAATAAAATACTAAAACATTAGAACCTGGGCACCAGAACAAAAATGTACTCATTAATGAATTTTACAGCACTGTACCAGGGTGAACAATTAAGACAATATAAGAATGTTTGTAGTTCAGTAAAAGAGAGATAAAAATAAACAGCTTCTATTGGAAAATGTTGAAAGCTGAAAGTTTATTCAGGATGAACAATATAGAGACTTAAATGCCCCAAGGGTGAGAGAAATAGTCAAAGAAAGCTTCCCAAAAGATAAAATGTCTAATAATCTCAAAAAACCTATAGAAATGAACCAACTGAACGAGGTTTCCAGGGAATGTATTCAAGTAGGAAAAAGGTGAATTGAAGCAAAATGGTCTTAATAAAGGGCAAGTAAATGGAAAGGATGACAAGGAGCCTGAGCCTGTTAGGAGCGGGGGGCAGTGGTGTAGGCAGGGACCAGAGCCCACAACCAGTGAAGTTATGGCAGCCGAGCTTTGCCCTGAGCACTAGGGCTAGCAATTGAGGGATAGTGACGAAAGAAAGGGTTAGCAAGTGGTGAGATGACACCGGGTACTGAAGACCCAATTCCAAGGGAACATGTGAGGAGTGGGAGGGAGGAGCCAGGGCTCTGTGACAGCAGGGTCTTTTTAGTTTGTTTGTTTGTTTTTCTTCCAGTGCCAGGAATCGAACCCACAACCTTGCGCTTGCCAGGCAAGTGCTGTGCCACTGAGCTAAACCCCCAGCCCAGTCAGCAGGGTCTTATCTGATAATTTTTCAGCACTGTCTCTCGAAAGCTGGAACAGTGCATCATGAAGCAAATACTGCAGAAGGAAAGCACTGTAAAACTGTTTGTTTCAGCATTGTTCAGAATGGTGAAATCATGCATAGCGAAACTATGCTTGGCAGAGTGTGTGCCGTCCATATCTGTGGGACAAATCATGGATTATGAGTCTGGAGGTACAGGTCATGAGCTCACAAGTCTCATTTGGACTTTTACGCATGTGGATGGTAATTACTGGTGTAACTGAAGATGGTCACCCAGTAAAGTTATATGGAATAAGAGAAGCATTAAATAAATGGTGCTGGAAAAACTGGCTCTCTATGTGCTGAAGACTAAAACTAGACTCATGTCTATCACCATGTACTAAACTGAAGTCAAAAAGGATCAAAGGTGTAAATATTAAAACAGAAACACTGAATCTACTGGGAGAGAAAGTAGGTAGCAATCTTGAAATCATAGGGGTAGGTAGAGAGTTCCTGAACAAAACCCAGACTGCATGGGAAGTACTTCAAAGAATCAACAACTGGGATCTCCTCAGATTAAAATGTTTTTGCATAGAAAAAAAATCACCAACAGAATGAAGAGACAATCTACAGAGTAGGAAAAAATTATAGTCAATTGTCCTTCAAAGAACTTCTGTCTAGAACATATAAAGAATTGAAAAAATCAGACCCCCCAAATTCAAAGACCCAATTAAAAATGGGCATCTGAGATGAATACACACTTCCCAGTAAGGAAATACAAATGGAAAATAAATATATGAAAAAATGTTCAACATCACTGGTCATTTGAGAGATGCAAATTAAAACAACATTGAGATTCCATCTCACCATAGAAAATGGCTATCATCAAGAAATCAACCAATGCTGGAGGGACTGTGGGGAGAAAGGAACCCTTCTCCACTGTTGTGGGACTGATGCAACCACTGTGGAAATCAGTGTGGAGATTCCCCAAAAAACTAGGATTAGAGGTCCCATTCAACCCAGCTATTCTCCTTCTAGGCATCTTCCTAGAAGAATGAAAAACATTATACCACAGAGATACAGTATGTATGCACCTATGTTTACTGCAGCACAATTTGTGATAGCTAAATCTTGAAACAACACAATACTGATCAACTGAGGAAGGGATAAAATTGGTGTGGTAATTTTATACAATGGAGTTCTACTACAGCCATAAAAAAGATAAACTTCTCACAGGTAAGTGGATGCAACTTGAGACCATACTCATAAGTGAAATAAATCAACTCACATGTGTAAACATCATATTGTCTCCCTGGTGTGAGAAACTGAAAGAGTAAATAAGGTCTAAAATGTACAAAAGATATTGTGAAATGGGAAGAAATTGTTCAGAAAGAAAAACTAACTAGGATGAGTGAATGGGGAAAGGACAGTAGGGTAAAGGGAAAAGATGGAAGTTAGTTATACTATTAGTGTCTCTTACTTCCTTAAAAAGGAAAGTTTGTGCTGATTTAGATTGGAGAAACTTTTACACTCGTATATTGTACCCTAAGCAACTACCTTAAAGACAACAACATGTAACACATTAGTTATTGTTGTTCTATTATTCTGCTATGAAATTTTGTTTTACCTTTCTTCCATAAAATAAAAAAAGGCTTTAAAGTGTATAAGGCCAGGAGTTGTACACCAAAAAAGGAAAGCACTTGAACCAAAAAGTATCAGAAAGATTAGAAAGAATGGTGCCGTGAACAAATTTTTGAGTTAGAAAATAGCCAGAAGGGTCACATAAGGATAGGAAAGAGGTAACTAGTTAGCGACTGGTAATCTTAATAAGAGCGGTTTTAGAGCAGTTAAGGGTTAAGATGTGAAAACAGGGGCTGGGGATTTAGCTCAGCGGCAAAAGCGCCTGCCTGGCAAGCGCAAGGTCTTGAGTTCGGTTCCTGGTACCGGAGAAAAACCAAAAAAAAAAAAAAAAGATGTGAAAACATATTCCAGGTTTTTCCTGTCAGTTATGCCTGTATCTTTACTAGACTAATGAATATCATGAACTTGGTTCCTTTTTTTCTTTTTTTTTTTTTTTGAGACAAGAGTTTTGCTATGTAGACCAAGATGGCTTTGAACTCATGGAGATCCTCCTTTCTCAGCCTCCCAAGTGCTGGTATTACAGGCATGTGCCAACACACCTGGCTTTAGTTCCAGTCTTGAAGATTATTATTTTTGTATATCTACCCCATTAAGATTATTGTCCCTTCGCATTCCTTCCTTCCTTTCTTCCTCCATTACTTAATGTTCATCAAAAAGTGTCAGGCATTATGCTACGTAGAAGCCACATTTTATTCAAGTTTTTATCCCCATAATTTATTGAGCAAGATATATATGTATTTAACTTTGTAAAATGCAAAGAGAGCTTGCTTATGTCTGAATCTGCATTTTATAGCCTTTTAGAAAGTTATTTTAAAAAATATATTAGAGGTACAAACACAAAAGTTATAAAACACTGTATTCATTAGACTGTCCCTAATGGCTCATGTAATACATTAGACTGAATCATAACTTCCCTTGTGTACATAGAAATGCTGGCGTCCTTACCATACACCACAAGGTTTGCATTGGAAGCATTTCTTATGTCCGGCAGTAGTCCCTGATCCAGGAGTAATATAGTACCAGATACAGCTAGACCAAGCTGAGTCACTCGTCAGAATTATTCAAAGTGGAAATAAGAAACAGGTTGTGATTCTCCAGTGACTTACACCATGGGTATAAAACTGCTATGTTACTAACAGGCCACTTTGTGACTTACAAAATGAAATGCATTTTATAAGAACATGTAGCAAGCTAGATGCTAATTAAATACATTAGAAGAGCAGAATAGACAGAGTCGGGACAGGCAGTGGTACAGGGGGGACAGAGACTAAAGAACAGAGACAGAGACAAAGCCTGAGACAACCAGAAAGACAAAGAGGCAGAGGGTTAAGGCTTTGGTACTAAGGGATGGATTTTGCAATAGTGTGTTTTTAATGTCCAAATATGAGGTTTGGTAAAAATTATGGTGAAAGCTTAATTTAAAACAATTATTTACAGTAAAAGACACTTTGCCATTAATTCTCAAAATATATCTCTTCGCTTAGAACACACTGATCCTGCTGTTTGGTTCTGGAAGTCCTCTTTCATGAGTGTCTTTAGTTGGGTTGTCATGGCTGTTTTAATATCCTGAATTAATTCAAAACATTTATCTTTTATAGTCATTTTGACTTTGGGAAGAGCCAGAAGTAGCATGGTACTAGATTCAGTTAATAAGATGGATGAGGGTACAGTGTTAATGTTTTTATGAGATTGTCTTTCCATGGGACAGCCGTGGGTGGCAGCATTCACTGTATTTTTTATCATACCTTGTAAAGACACTCATGAAAGATGACTTCTAGAATTGCTTCATGAAATGGCAAAAATGATGGGGTAAGTGTGTTGGAGGGAGGGGAAGTATTTTCAAAGGAATGAATAGCAGCATGTCTTTTACTGTAATACATTTAAATGTAAACATTCACTATACAATTTTGATCACCCCTCATATGTGGTAGGGATAGTTATCTTTTGCCAAGGGAGATTTTTAAAAAAATATACATTATAATAATGATTGTGTCCATATTTGATATATTTCCACAATGATTGTTTTTTCTAGATAAAACTATATATAGTATTTGGGTGTTAACACAGTGAAGACTAGTACATCTTCCTACAGAATATTTCTTTTTAACTCAAACAATGACTTCACTAAATTATTTTTTCATTAAATAGTATCTTTACTGCTAGTACTCCAAAACAAATGTTAGAGCAGTAATTTTACAGGGAATGTATTTTTTTTCATTCCTTCTCTTCTAAATGTTCTGGATCATTAATTTTTAAGTGTATATTTTGTAAACAGGATACAGTTGTGTTTTGTTTCCGGTCAACTATTGCCTTTTTTAATGGCAAATTTAATCCATTTACCTTCCTTTTTTCTACTTTAAACGTTTGACTAGATGCAATTATATATGTCCATGGGGCCCAATGTGATATTTTGATACATAATGAAAATGCATTGATCAAATCAAGATATTAGCATTTCCCCTCTTTTATTTTGAAATGTATAATAAATTACTCTAAACAGTACTCACCAGTTTTCCTTAATTTTGATACCTGATTTATTTAGAATCACATCTAATATTTCATTTTGCATTCTAATCTGCCATGTCTTTCCTTTTGTGATTTCCTGCATTCTATTGGATTAATTGATTTTCTAATTGTTAAATTTATGTGGCTACATTTAATATCATAAAATATATACCCAAAGTAAGAAAATATGACCAATTAATGATACCTATCTTTGTAGAAACAATACAAGGATATTAGAATTGGTATAATTTCTTTCATCTTCTATAATTACTGTCTCATGTTTTCTAACAATTTTTTAAAATACTCCCAATTACTTTTTACAGCTAGTATATTTATTTAGATTAATTTACACTTCTACCTGTCTTTTTGTAACATTATTACTTCTCACGTATCAATCTCCTTATTTCAATGTATATTTTATTGGTGGTTGTTTCAGGAAGCATCTATGAGTCATAAAGCTTCCCAATCTTTCCTCAATAATTTTTTCACTCTTATACAAAACAAAAGTGTATCTGAGTATAGTTTTACATTGGGAGTTATCCTGGGCATGGTGGCAAACACCTATAATCCCAGCACTGAGAAGGCTGAGCCAGGAGGATTGCTGTGAGTTTGAGGCCAGCCTGGGGTACATAAGGGAGTTCAAGGCCAACTTACCCTACATAACAAGACCCTGTTTCAAAACAAAAAACAAAAAGAAAACACCACCTCCCAAAAATTGGGAGTTATTTTTGCCTCAGAACTTTGAAGATATTATTCTATTGTTCTACGATGCCTATGGATGTTGATGAGCAATCCATGATTTTGTAGAGGCAGCAAATCTTCACCCCTACTCTCTTAGGGTTTTTTGGTTGGTCCTGAGAATTAAACTGACATAAGACAGATGCACAGAAAGGAAGCCTACAAGTTTCCTGCATACTTTACCTGGTATGAGAGCCTTCATAAGGAAATGAAGACCCAAAGACTGTTAAGAGTGGAACATTTATACAGGGAATTGGTCTGAGTAGTAAACTGAAAATGTGACAGTCCTCACTAAATGGCAATGTGCCTTTCAATTTCTGTGTTCATGGTGCAAACAGATCAACTATTTTGCCTTCTTTTAGCAGTTAGCACCTTTGAAATATTAAGGGAGCTCAACAAGCTGTTGCTTGGAGTGACAGTTGTGCAGGGCGGTGTGCTGCCTAGCATCCAGGTCGTGTTGTTGCCCAAGAAGACCGAGAGCCAAATTGTAAATTTCAAAATTGTAAATTCAAATTATAAATTTCAAAATTGTAAATTTCAAATAATTATGATAGGCCTGTCACAGTCGCACACTAAGACACTAGTATTTTTTTTTTTTTCTGGTACCGAGAATCAAACTCACGACCTTGCTCTTGCCAGGCAGGTGCTGTGCCGCTGAGTTAAATCCCCAGCCCTGGCACTAGTATTTCACAGTCACACAATAGGCTTCTTTTTATCTTGTTCAATAACTTAATCCTGTTATTCTTTACTTTGTATGAATATCAGATGCTCACATATGCTCTGTTACACAAGGACTTACAAAAAATTTTCAGATTTAACTTGCTTTGTGACTTTTGGTTTCCTTCTATGTTACCTTACCATACTGAAACTATGGTGTTGGGAAGAAAGTCCTTTCTAGAACATACTTTTGGACAGCCATGAGCCTTGCCAAACTGCCATAGGATTGCCCGAGCTGAGTTAAAAGCTTCGGGGTGATGTATTCTTGTGATCCCATCAATGTGTTACTGTTTAATTCAGTGAAGTAAACTAAGATAGGATTACTTTCACACTGCCTCCAAAACCACAGGTTATCAATGCTGCAGTAATTTAAGCTGTTTTCTCCCAAACACTCAAAAATGTGAACTAAAAGTGGCATTGTAGCCAGTAAGGGCTTGGTATGTTTCCACTATGACAGCAGTCAGCTAGGGGTGGAGACATCCTGATCCCAGCATGATTCCAAGTTGGGTAACAGCAGTTTTGCAGTGTTGTCGCTGGGGATGAACCATACCTCAGCACAAAGGCTAAGTTCAATCTCCAGCACACCCCAAACCAAAAAAATTCTAAAGCAGGTCTACACTGGCAGGAGTCCTAAGTCCACAAGTGTATGGAGACTTTTCACAACACCTGAGACTTAGGGACCAATAACTGGTTTCTAGACACAAGTTCTTAAAAACTAAAATGAATTTTAGCTATCTACTTCTGCAGGTTTACACAACTATTAGCCTTTGTAGCCTGTGCACAGCCTTCTTTCTGTAAATAGTGGGTGGCCCTGAAAAGGGCCTTTTGTGTGGTCTTTCTTCCTGCTTTGGTGACTCGCAGGGATCACTTGCACTGAGACTTGTGGTGGTGGCTCTCGGTCTTCTTGGGCAGCAGCACGGCCTGGATGTTGGGCAGCACGCCACCTTGTGCGATCGTCACTCCACCCAACAGCTTGTTGAGCTCCTCATCGTTGCGGATGGCCAGCTGCAGGTGGCGCGGGATGATGCGCGTCTTCTTGTTGTCGCGGGAAGCGTTGCCCGCCAGCTCCAGGATCTCGGCCGTCAGGTACTCGAGCACTGCCGCCAGGTACACCGGGGCTCCAGCGCCGATGCGCTCCGCATAGTTGCCCTGTCGGAGCAGGCGGTATATACGACCCACAGGAAACTGTAAGCCAGCTCTGGAAGAGCGAGACCTGGCCTTAGCACGGGCCTTGCCACCCTGCTTTGCGCGTCCAGACATTCCTCTACAGACGACGAAAAGGAAGATGTGAGCTCAAACAACCGTTAAGGGGCTTATTTATAGTCTGATGGCAGGCTGTGATTTGCCAGCTGGATGACGGTTTAGCCAATCAGAAAAACCTTACTGGAATCACCTCATTTACATACTGGTCATTTCCGTTATCCAATCAGATGGTGGGTAGCCATACTCATTTGAATGCCACACCTATAAATACCGCTCTTGCCAGCTCCTAACGGCTTTTGTTGAGTTGGCTTTGCCTTTCTTCACAACCTGGAGTTGAATGTTGTAGAGCTGTTCACTTAGCAATGCCGGAGTTAACTTCAAAAGTTGCCACAATTTCCAAGAAGGGATTCAAGAAGGCTGTCATTAAGACTCAGAAGAAGGAAGGGAAGAAGCGCAAGAAATCCCGAAAAGAAAGCTATTCCATTTATATCTACAAGGTGCTAAAGCAGGTTCATCCAGACACGGGCATCTCCTCCAAGGCTATGAGCATCATGAATTCCTTTGTCTCTGACGTATTTGAACGTGTATCCAGCGAGGCGTCGCGCCTGGCGCACTACAACAAGCGCTCGACCATCTCGTCACGGGAGATCCAGACGGCCGTGCGGCTGCTGTTGCCCGGGGAGCTGGCCAAGCACGCCGTGTCCGAGGGCACCAAGGCCGTCACCAAGTACACCAGCTCCAAGTGAGACGTCTACCTGACCTTACCTCCAAAACAAAGGCTCTTTTAAGAGCCACTTACGCTTTCTGAAGGAAGAGACTGTATGCTTGTTACTTGATAAACCAGACAGGTCTTTAATTTCAATAGCAATTTGCTCATGTTGATTAATTTCCCCAGTGCGTGCAGGCTTCTCGTTAGGAGATTAATCCAGTGTGTCTCCAACAGTATGATCCTAACACTGAGAATGCTCAGGGCTGAGGATGTAGCTCTGGTACAGTGCTTGCCTAGAGTGTGAGAGACCCTGGCTCACATCTAGAGCACAACCATAAATTTAGTCTGTTGATTGGTTAGCCAACTTGTTGGGTTCCAAAAACAAAAAGATAGGGTTTTCACACTTCAATTCCAACCTGTTCTGAAAACAACTGTCGAGAGCCTGGAGAAATGTACAGATGGTACCCTGAGCTCTGCGACTGAAATCCCAGGTAGCCTGAACCATGGGGAACTTTATCCCCTCCATACACCAGTCAATATAAATAGGGAGAAAATTAGCCTTAATGCTCCTGGGTCAGACTTCTCTAAGGCCTTCCCAGGTCTACAGCTGTCTGCCCCTTTGACTCAGTTACCCAATGAAGGGTTTGACTTAGCAAGAGATGACCTGGAAATGGTGAAACTCGGCTCTCCACAGCGTTCATCAATAGAAAACACCCATTCAGAGCTAGGATTACACCAAGGGCTCTCTGAAGTGCTTCACTGGAGATGAGTTTTCACTAAAAGTGTGACAGTTAGCAAATCCATACACTACTGAACCAGTGTAGTTATCTATTCTGCTTGCTTCATAATCAATTGTAAAAGAAAATGGCTTCGACAAAGTGAGCGCAAGTTCAGCCTGAACTGTGTAGTGAGACCCTGTTTCAAAAAGACAAAAAACAAAACAAACAACAGAAAAAGAAAATGGCTTAAAGTAGAATAAACACACTTGACAAACCTCGAGCTTCTCACTCTTAAACAACAAAGCTTGCGATCTTCGCCAGGAAAGTCTTATTCACTGCTGGTGTATTTGGAGACGGTCTGAGTGCCCTCAGACAGCACGTGTGTGGCCAGGTTCCCTGGCAGGAGCAGCCACGTGGCTGTCTGGCGCTCCCAGAGTTGCATTCAAAGGTATCAAAGACAAAAGGACTCACAAAGCTCAAGGCCTTGGAAGAGATTTGGAATTGGGTTACACTTGCTGCCGTACCTAGATGTGAACATCCCTCTTGGTGGCCTGTCCTGTGCTTACTCACACCTCTTTCTTCTGCTCTTAATGACCACCTTCTAGAAGCCTTTTTGGTGCAGTTTTGTGTAAGCCTGGTATTGCAAAAGAACATTCAAAATGTTCAAACTGTGTTGACTCAAGGGGAGGTCTATTGGTTTATTGAAAGGAACAGTTCATGCTTAATTTTTTTTGACCAATTTTACATGCTTATATCTGGTAATCTGCACAACTACTTTGAAGACAACAATATGCTATATAGCAAGCACTGTTGAATTCCTATCATCTTGTATTTTGAAATTCTGTATCATTTCTAATTTTTTAAATTATTTTTTATTCTCTTCAAAATAGAAAAATGGAGGTGTGGTAGTTATAGGACGGTATGCAAATGATTTTTTTTTTAAAAAAAATCAGTATGTGATTGGATACCAGCTTGTATATAAATGAGGTGAAACCTGTAAGGTTTTCTGATTGGATGGATGGCTATGTAATCAGATGAGCCACAATCTGCACCAAGGCTGTAAATAGGCCAGGAAACCGCCGTAACGGTAATTTTTTTCTTACAACAGAATCTTCTGAGCTGTTTCAGCGTGGAAGGGCGTGGGCTAAGCGCTCATCTCCTTGGTTCCCAACCGCCCGCTGAGTCCACCTCCAACTCCGCAAGGGCCTCTCAGTACCTAGGATCTTGGCATCATATCTAGTCGGAGACGCGGCTGGCAGACTCAGCCATCCCATGTCATCTTTCTTGAAGCAGTTGTCCAAACCATTACAAGCCCGTGTTGGGGTGCAGCGTATTCAAGGCTTTGGATCCAGGATGCGCTGCTGGCCCGATACTGGCTGTCGCCACCGCCAACACCAGCGCTGAACTCTTCGCATGTTACTCAGACCATCGAGCGGCTGGAGCTGCTTGGAGGGGGAAGAGAGCTGCATTTACTGAAGGATTACAGAGTGATTCCCCAGCACAAGTTTAACTGACTGCAGCTTTCTCAAAGGAGCAGGATCCAGAACTTGCCCTTCTGTTTACAGAGGCTTTCATTTCAGTACTCAGTAATGCTGACACGGGAATTTAGGATCCTGGGTGGAACTGTGTCAGAACCCAGTTAGGGGTAATGAAACAGCCCTGCTAGCTGAATCCTGGCGGTGGAGACGCCAGCATCCTTAGGAATTGAGCACATGTCAGGGGGTGGTTGTGACCCCCTGAGAATGAAGATATGAAATCCCATGTTGGGACTTCTTTGGGTAGAGGGTACCCCTAGCACATCTAGCCATCTATCCCTAATTAAAGTGAGGGTAGAGTTAGATTAAGTGGTTGAATTAGAAATAAAGAAAAATGACTTGTAAACTCTAATGCTTACAGGACATTATTAAGAACCACACAAATCTCCATTTTGCTGCAAGCTTTCTCGAGTATCTTTCAGCAAGGTACTTCTAAAGTCTCTAAGAGGTTTGCACTCCTTAAAGTCTATAAAGCATGCCTTGTTAACAAACCAAGATGCAAATCTTTGATAGATTACATGAAACACTTAGAAAATGCCTGAAAAACCTGATGTCATGAAAAGTGATAAATGATAGGGCTAATACAACATACCAAAACTTGAGCTTTCTATCACTACCTACTCAGGAGTTTCAGACACTGCATTCTACCACTGAAAATACTGGTTCTACTACTGAAAGTTGATTCTACCACTGAATATGAGGCAAAATATTTGTTGATTTTTAGCACTCCTTGTTAGTAAACACCTACAGAAGTACCTGAGAACAACAAAGCAGCAAATATAAAATTTCTATCCAAAATCAAAAGTGCCCAAATTCTTCAAACACTGCAAAACAAAGGAGTCTTCACATTTGTATCAAGCTTGCAAGAATCTGTTTAAAATTTGCAGTTAAAAATTACCTTCTTAACAATGCTTATGTCCTCAAAATTATCCCCAAGAATTGAATACACATGAGAACTGTTTGTTGGAAATTATTAAACCTCTTGGAAACTTAGGGATGGAAAATAAATTTAGGAATTGTTTGAAAAGTATAAAGGCATAGTTTTAAAGAATGTATGTTGAGCTGGGCGTGGTGTCCCACACCTGTAAACTCAGCACTGGGAAGACTGAGACAGGAGGATCATTGTGAGTTCAAGTTCGAGATAAGCCTGGGCTACAAAGTGAGTTCAAGGCCAGGTTGAACTGCATAGCGAGACCCTGTCTCAAAAAAGACAAAAAAAAAAAAAAAAAAAAAAAAAAAAAAAAAAAAAAAATCTATGTTAATATATTTGAAACTATTGATGAAATGTAACAGTCTCTGAAACAGTAATATAAATAACTGGAAATAAACCTATGAAGCAGTGAGGACTAAGAAGTATGGAGAAAAATGTTGGAGTCATCAGTGACCTAACACTCGAGCTTCAGGTCTCCATGAGTGTTTCCTCTTAGACCTTTAGAGAATGGATAAATCAATAGCTAATGAACCTCATTCATATTTTGTAGAAATACGATAAAACCCAAATGAAGAAAACATGCTATTAAGTGTGAAACAGTCTGAATTATGAATAAGACTCTACAAACCTTCCTTTAAATGTAAACAACCAATCCTGGAAAGCCCACTGAAAGGTTAGCGAGGATGGAGTGGGGATGCAGCTCAGTATTACAGCGCCTGGCCAGCATGCACAAGGCCTGTGGTTGGATCCCCAGCATAACAAAATTAATAAAAGTTTTAGAAAAGGTAACAGTGGCAAGCTAGGATCCATCTAACAATACAAGATTGCTTGAATTTTAAGTAAAGTGCAAACTTAATTCACTTCACAAAAGTTAGAAGAAAAATTAATCTCATGTTAAACTGAGTAGATGTTTAAGAAGACACTTGATGATATATTTACTTGGGTAATTTTTTTTTCTTAGTGGAGTACTAGTAGTATTTTTAGTGGACTTTCCCCCACCACTAATATTTAATATTATTATAGGTATTAAATAAAAATATTTATTTTTTTGAAGCACTACAGAAGAGTAATAAAGTCAGATGCAAGCAATCCCTTCAGAGGAATGCGCCACAGCTAACTGTGAAATGATATTGGAAATCATCTCTCTTCTCAGAGCAATCCACACTTTCTGAGAAGGAGCTGTTCTCAAGTTTCAGTGAGTCAGATTGAATGTAATAATTGCAGTTGCTTAAAAGTGTTGGTGTTTATCTTTCTAACTTTATACAAATTGTATTAGATGAGAAGACAATAAGTTAAATAAAGTGGAACTTTATTGGTGAGTGTTGGCTGATTTTCATTTATAAATTTTGAAAAGCAGTATTCTGAAATTGGACTGTGGAGAAAAGGCAATTAAAGATGAATGAAAGTAAGAATAAGCAAGGGCAAACAAGGCTTAGTTTAAAGCCCTGATAGGGAAATGTGTATCTGATTATTCTCTAAAGTGAGTGAATGAAGAGCGGATGGATTAAAGGACCAATCTTGCTCTAACATGGTCTGTTGGGCAAAACACCAAAGGAGGGAGCTGCCTTGCTCCTCTGAGAAATGCACTGGAAACATCCAATGTGGGAACTCCACCAACAATTAACATGCACAAGCTATGCAGCAGAGTTAAGAGGTTTTAAAAGTTTTATTTTTGCTAAAACAAACAAATTAAGAAAACCCTTTTTCTATATTATTACATCATGCTCAAATACACATAGACAACCAATGGCTAAAGCACATGTTCAAAAACAATATACCAGTGTGGAAGGATTCTGAGGTTGTTCTGTTCTGAGATTGTTCTGAAAAGTGATTCTACCACTGAATATGAGGCAAAATATGTGTTGTTCTGTTCTGTTCTGTTGATTGTTCTGTTCTGTTTTTCTCCAGGGCAGGGCACTCAGCATGCAGGGTTACCAGTAAAGCAACTATACTTGTTGGGTGCTCAGTGGCTCAAAGCCTAGGAATGCTCTCCAAGCTAAGCCAGTAAAATCTTCCCTGGTATTTTCAGACCTAGAGATTGAAGGGACATGTTACAGGGGTGCTGGGCAATTCAAAGACTTGAGAAAAATAGTCCTGAGCTGCCAGTCACTGAATCTCTAGCTCTTGAAGTAAATGAAAATGAAATTGAAGTCAGAAATTAGAAGTTTTGTGGCTGCTGAAATAGAAGGGCTAGGGGATGGCTCCATGTCTCAGGCTCCACTGTCTGAGGGCTCTTCCTGTCCCAACAGCTTTCTTTCTGTTCTAAGCTTTATTGCAAGAGTACCTTTAATGCCACCTCACTTTTTACTTGTTCTATTTCAATTCATTTCTTTGATTTATAAGCACATCTGTCTGACAAATCAGTCCTGACTTTCAACTTGTCACAACTGAAACCCCACCCAGCACCAGGATCAATTGAATGTGTTGGCCTTTAATCCTGCTCCTTCCTCCTGTACTCCTTTAGGAGACGTTAGATGGCCTCATTCTTTATCAGGGTGATCCACAGGGACAAGTGGAGAATAAGGAAGAGCATGAAATGAAGCTAAGGAATGGTGTTTTTTTATTTCTTCCAATATAATAAAACAAAAACAAATTCAGAGCCAAACAAGAGGGTATGGCTGATCCTTTGGGAAAATTTACAGATCATCAGAACTCCCTGATTCCCTTTATGGAGACATCCATCCAAACCTTTCCTTGGGAGCTAAGAATCTGCAGGAGAGCCCTGAGATGGCAGATGTGTTGCTCAGTTTCTTCTGTTGTCCCATGATTCTTCTGAAAGCCTGAGGCGTCTAATCTAGACCATGTTTAACTAGATTTGCCTGCAATTCCTACTGTGTAGAAATAAAGTTAACATCCTGTGGTCTTTTCCACCTATACGGTCCAACTAAACTCACTGGAATTAATCCACAGTAATATGATGACATCCAAATAACGTAATGCTGGGAGTAAAAGCTAAGCTTGCTGCTTTCTACTGAAATATGCCAATATCATTAGATCATTGAAAATTTCCCCCTTAGAAAATATGATCGCAAAATTAGAGATTTTCTGAGTGAGTCTCCTTGCTCCCTGATGCCAAGAGAAATATAAGTTCTACATTTCTTAAGAAGTTTCATTTCTTTTCTTTTCTTTTTTTCTGTCTTTTTGAGACAGGGTCTTTCTATGCAGTTCAGGCTGGCCTTGAACTCAACTTGTAGCCCAGGCTGGTCTCGAACTCACAACGATCCTCCTACCTTAGCCTCCCAGGTTCTGGGATTACAGGCAAGTGCCACAATACACAGCTAAGAAGTTTCGTTTCTAACACCTGTCTTCCAATTCCCTTGATCATAACCATTCAGGTTCTAATTGGATCAGGTAGGTATCTAAATTCTTGGTGGGGTAATTCCAGGTCTTGTATAATCTTAAGGGCCCATCATAAAACCAGTGATAAGTGTCCTTATATGACACAGAAGACACACAGAAGGGAAGGCAATAGTAAGATGAATGGAGGAATTTGAGTGACGTAGCTATAAGCCAAGGAATGCAAAAGATTCCTGGCATCTATCAGAACTAAGCTAGAGGTTCAGGTCAAAGTCTTCCTCAGGGTAGTTAGAAGGAACTAATTCTGATAACACCTTGATTTTGAACTTCAGACAGTTGAGATACAACTGACATGGGGCAAATATCTAGCATACATGCAGAATGTTCAAATGTAAACATTAAAATATTCTATTAAAATGGACAAAAGCTGTAAAGGGACATTTCATTAAAAGATACACACACACACACACACACACACACATACACACACACACACCCATTGAAAGATGTTATATGTATCATGTAGAAATGCAAATCAAAACCACAGTGAAATATCACTTCACATTTATTTGAACACCTAAACTCCAAAACACAGACACCACCAAGTGCTGGTGAGGATGTGAGAAGAACTCATTCCCTGCTGGTGTGAATACTGAATCATGCAGCCACTTTGGAAGGCAGTTTGACAGTTTCCTATAATGCTAAACACTGTTACTACATCTTCTAGCAATTTTGCTCTTAGGTATTTATGCAAATGAGCTGAATACATATATCCACACAAAACCTGTATGTAAATGTTTATAGCAGCTTTATGCATAATTGCCCAAATTAGGAGTAATCAAGATGTTTTTCAGTAGGGGAATGAATAAATAAATCATGCTTCATCCATACAAATGGAGTATTATGCAGAGATTTAAAAAACAAAGCACTAAGAAACAAAAAGGCATGAGGGAAGCTTAAATACACATTGCTGAGTAAAACAAGTGAGTCTGAACAGACTACAGTATATATTATGTGAGTCCAACAATATGACATTCTGGAAAAGGCAAAACTAGCTGTTGGAGGAAGCTGAAGGAGTAGTAGGAGGGGTGTAATAGAACTACTACAGGAAGTTCACGGGAATTACCATGAATCAAAACTAGACAAAGGTAACACAAGACAACTTGAAGATAATGTCAGATGGAGAGTAAGTGCAAAATTCCTAAGCAGAATGTAAAATTGAATAAAGCATTTTATTAAGGAAAATACACTGTGAAAGTACACAGTTTATTCTTGGAATGCTAATATATTAAAGCCTTAAAATCCATCCACCCACTCATTAAACAGGGGTTACTAAGCACAAATACTTCACAGGCTTTGCTCTTAGCAACGGTAAATTAGTGGCATGTTCGATAATTTTGTGAGAAGTTTATGGACTAAAATCTGAATAAAAGAAGCAAACATAAATTTAGGAAATCATAAGTGCTAATACAAAGCTGTTGCTATAACATCTATATGTATGACACTTCCTGAGAGCTACTGGGTTGAAAGCCTGGTTCTGACTGGGGGGAAAGGCGTGTGAGAAAGTTCTCCCGGAAGAGGAATGTTTAAACCAAGTCTAGAGGAAGGTGTCACCAAATGTCATACAGGGAAAGGGCAAGACTCCTCAGGGAGAGAGAAGACAGTCATCAAAGCCAAGCTGTGCCCAGGGATGGTTTCTCTGAGCAATCAAGATTAATCTCATATGACCAGAGAGTATGGGCGTGCGGAGCAAGATATGACTGGGTACGTTAGTTCACACAGCCTTTGGGTGGCATGCAGAGGAGACTGGAACTGCTAATCCAAAGGGCAGACACCGAAGGGTTCTGTGTGTAGGAGTGAAATAGCTGTGTGAGTACGTGAGAAAAAGGTGGCATCAATGTGTACGGACTGCAGGAGGAGGTGGTGGAGTTTGCAGAAACATGCCTATCCCGTTTACTCCACCTAGAGCATAGAATTACTGTATCCTCATCTTCTACAGTCAGCTGTGTTCTGGAACTGGTTCTGGTGAGTGCAAACCTCCTTAGATGAGCCAGTTGCTAAAATTTCAGGAATTTTGCGACTGTTTATTGAATACCACCATTTAAAAAAAAAATTGAATTGTGTAGAAGTAGAATTAAGTAAATTAAATCTCCAACAGTGAAAACAGTCATCGCTTTCTCATTGTTTGCCAGCATTTTACTGTTTCTGATCGGTGCTCTTCAGGATATCCTATGAATTCCCTCTGCTTGCTGGTGTGCTATTCTGCATGCAGCGGTGGTAACAAATCAGCCTGGAGGACCCATTATACCATGGAAGTCAACACTTTAAAGTAGGAGATTTTTATTGTCTTGTTGATTGTCTGAACTTCAGAAAATCTTGGATAAAATGTTAACAGTGCAGATTAAACCTAAAAGTGTGACCTATCTGTAGCTACTACATGGTGAATAGTCCAAAATAATAGGGAAATTGTATTTCTGTCTTCAAAAACTGTGACAGTATCTGACTCAACAAAGAAGTTGTGCATGGAATTGACATCTGAGCAAAGTTCAGATTTATTTTACTTGGTGAAATTTTTTTAAATTTTAAAGATAAAAGAACTAAACATATTAACAAACACGCATACATTTACAAAGTAACAGGAAAACTATACAAGCAATACAGAATTTCAGACAAGGTGATGGGAAATTAACAACGGTTGCTGTATTACATATTGATATCGTCAAATGGTTACTCAGATAAACAAATATAGGCATGTAAGAGTGATCAAACAATGAAATATTAACTGTTCCTTTCAATAAAGCAATAGAAATCAGTAGTACAACTATCTTAGCTATCCTATATATACTATATACATTTTTTCTCTTCTTTCTTTCTTTTCTCTTTTCCCTCATCTCAGTTGTTCTTTCCTTTTGAGCCGTTTCCTTCCCTTTCACATGGTGAAATGTTTTAAAAAGAAAAGAACCAACATTGGTTAGTTTCGTACTCAGTCAATACGTATATGACTTCTATAATGAAACAGTAACTACTTTGTTACTAGCAGTCTGACTTTGTGACACGGTTGGCAATAAAATTATTATAATAGTTGGTTTTATCAATTATCTTCAAACTACAGGTCTAAGTTGAAAACCAAGGAAACATTGTAGCCTTAAATTTAGTTTTGAAATCGTATAAAGCAATATTTAACAGAAAAATTTACATTCAAGTGGTGTCCTGAATTTTTATTAAAAAACGTATGCGTATGTGTGTTTTGTGGGTGTTATTTTTCTGTGAAAGTCAACTGTTAAACATTTACTTACACATCATTACGTATGAACTACACATTTCAGAGAGGCACCAAATGAGAGACACTTTTTGGTGGGGGGTTGTTCCTGGGAATCAAACTCAGGACCTTGCACTTGCCAGGCACACACTGTGCCACTGAGCTATATCCTGGCCCAGAGACAGTTAATTTAAAAAAAATTATTTATTTATTTTTTTATCCATACATGTTTGCCGTACATAATGACTACGTTTGTCGTGGGGAGTTTGGACATGTACACAACACATCTTAGTTCTCTTTTGTCCCCTTCCCCTTCAGGGAAGACTCATTCTTTTCATGGTCTCCCTTTATATCTTTCCCCCAACCCTGTTCTCGTCAACTCTTATTTCCCTTCTCATTTGACAAGCTATATTTCCATTTATTTCCTTGGACTTCAAAAGAAGACAGAATCAAAGGGATACTTTAAACTTTGCTCAGTCTGTGGTCTCCAATCGCAGCTCGTTTCCTGCATGGTGAAAGGAGAGGTCGTGGGAAGAACAAGTCTTCCCTGCAGTAAAGAAAACAGAGAGGAGGGAAAACGCGTTCCATCATTTCATTACAGATTCTCCAGGAGGTGTTTTCTCAGATTTCAGGTCCTTTTATCTCAGACTTGTGGGGTAATAAACATGTGGCTAAAAACAAATTCCCTGGCTTCTTTCCAGCAGGAACGGACCCAATACTCACCGTACTCTGGTTTATGTGTAGTAATGCACAGCTAAAAGGTTGAGGGACCAAAACTATGGGAACAGTGTCAGGACCTTTGTTATTGTCTATTTAAAGTTCCTCCTTTCTTTGAAACACGTATTTGACTGTATTTGGTCTATAAATTCAGATAATAAATTCTTAGAGGTTTTCTAGAGAAAGTATTACTATAGAAAATTGCTTTAGAAGTCTTTTAAAGGCATACTTGGAAATAAATTCACATGCTTGAATTGAGCGAAGACAGAGAAGTTCACTCATGTGAACAGATTTTGCAGTTCTTAACAATATATAGAATTAACTGTAACCAATTTGGAGAACTTGAGTGTTTATTACATTTGCAAAGAATTTGGTAAAATGCCTCATGTCTTGTCAAAGTAATAGTATGATTCACAACCAGCAGCATCTAGATAAGGAAACCATAGTTAATCACAGATGTTGGTAACTTCATTGCTTGAAAAAAAATCTTTGGTTTTTGATGATCTTTAAGCCAATTACTTGCAGCTCAACTTCCAGAGGACTGCCTCCTAGGGCTGCTATCCTGAAGGGAATAATGATGCTATCCTGAAGGCATGATCCCAATTCAAAAGCATATGTAGAAGTGGTTCACTAAGTCAGTTGATACTGATAAAGCATTATATTCATAAAGACAGTTACTAAATATCCACTAAAGATGTTAGCTATAGATTCTTTAAAGTTAAAAACTATAGTAAATGGGAAATAACTGGGTAAATCCTGAAAATTATTGGATATATCCCCCCAATAAAACCAAGCACCCTAAGTTCTTTGGTGAAATAGTGTCATTAGAATCAGGAACCTGCTCCCCAAAAGTTCTTATGTCTTATCGTGGAATATGATATTAGAAAAAAAAAATTCCTAAGCCTAGATTGAACAGTGATCAATTCCATCCTTTTGTTGATTTGTTTTTTTTGCTTGTTTGTTTGTTTTTCTTTCAGTACCGGGAATCGAACTCACGACCTTGCACTTGCCAGGTGGGTGCTGTGCCACTGAGCTAAATCCCCAGCCCCAAGTCTATCCTTTTGGACGGCTTAATAGTACATCTTCTGTGGCAGCTAACTTATACAATGGCATACCATTCCATACCCTTCCCCCAGAATTTTGTAAACCTCTCACATTATATCAGGATTGAGTTGCATGGCCAGTGGAATACAATATGGCAGAAGTTTTGGTTACAATGTGATTTGTCACTTTGGAGATTAAGTTATAGTTGGTAATGTAGCATCTTTCAGTCACAAAGTAGGAAACAGAGTCAACATAAAAATTAAGTGATTCACCAGGAATAGACTTTCAATAAAAAGAGATTTATTACCAAGGTATTTTATGATTGTTATTTTTAATTTTTTTATTTTTTGTGTCTTTGAGACAGGGTCTCGCTATGCAGCTCACGCTGGGCTTGAGCTCCCTTTGTAGCCCAGGCTGGCCTCAAACTTGCAACGATCCTCCTGCCTCAGCCTCCTGAGTGTTGGGATTACAGGTGTGCACCACTATGCCCAGCTTTATCAAGGTATTTTATTTATTTATTTATTTATTTTTGGTTTTTGGTTGTTCTCTGGTACCGGGAACCGAACTCACGACCTTGGGCTTGCCAGGCAGGCGCTTTTGCCGCTGAGCTAAATCCCCAGCCCCTTATCAAGGTATTTTAAAAGAACATTTTTTTTTGAGACAGGGTCTCATTGTGTAGTCCAGGCTGGCCTTGAACTCACTGTATAGCCCAGGCTGACCCCCAACTTGCAGTGATCCTTCTGCCTCAGCCTGCTGAGTGCTGGGATTACAGGGGAGCACCACCTTTGATTCTAATGACAAAGACCTTTCAAAGCAATTCACCAGAAATACCACCAAAGATGATCACAGGATGCTTATGGCTGTAGTGGATGCTGGTATCTAAGTGGATCTACTTAAGCACTGTTGAAGGTAAGCACAGTGAAGGTAAGCACAATGGAGCCAGCATGTTTCTGGAGAATGTTATTACCCTTCTTGGTTAGGACATTCATGCAGCTATGCAAGGGTGAAGGAGTAAAGTGCAATTGTTCTAGCACTGTGATGACACTGCTCTCAAGAAAGGAGAATAAGCATCTGGTTCAGAGTTGATGCTGGGAAAAGTCTCATATTAAGGCTCCTATTTCAATGATAGAAGAGCAAGACTTAAATGCTGTTTGGATTCAAAGGAATAGAAGGAGATCTATAAAATTGTAGCTTTTAGTTCAAGCAAATAACATCACACCTCCAAGGCTGCACAGATTCTTCAAGTATCTTCTGTCCACAGATATCCTTCCAGAAACCTAGTGGTTTTTGGATGGAATGTTTGTGTCTCCTTCCAGTTCAGGTATTGAGGTCTTAACTACCCATGTGATGGAATTTATATGTGAGAACCTTGGGGCAGTAACTAAGTCACAAGGAGGGTAGGCCTGTGATCACAATTACTGCCCCTCAACAGCAGACAGTACAGCATGCTCCCACAGTTGTTCCCAAAGGAAGAAACCACAGAGAAGACAGCTGCCTGCAAACTGGAAGTGGCTTTTCACCAAGCACCAATCTGCTGGTTCTTGGTCTTGAACTCCTAGGCTCCAGAATTTTGAGATATAATTTCTGTAGTTCAACCCAACCCATCTCTAGCTGCGCCAGCTGACTACACTACCTAGGATATACTGATATTGGAAAATCTAAAATACAGGATTTATGATACTCTGTTAAAAGGTTCAAAAGGTGTGTTAAATTTAAAACTTGCTAAAAGGGCATGTATATATTTTTATTACTTGTTTTACATGAAAAATGTTTAATAACAAAGAATATGTGGATCAAATATATATCAATGTAAAGCCTAATACATTAGATGGTGAAATGTAAGTACCACTCCCAGGATAGTGAGGAGAGTAAAAGGGAAGTGTGTGTGTGTGTGTGTGTGCATAAGTGCTCATTAAAAACTTTTTTCTCAGAAAGAAACAGAAAAATTCTAGAAATTTGGAGAGAAAACTGAACAGATACATTAAACAAAAATACTTTTCATTTCTACTTATATAGGAAGTACAACTGTATGAAAAAACATAATGAAGATAATATGCTCAAACTTGTTCAGAGAGGCCTCTCCCGATGATAAATATTTGATAACTTCAGACAGTATATTGAATAATTAGCACACAAAGATCAACTGTGGTCCAAATTTGAAGCAGCACACCTTTGTAAAGCAATGCCGCCGGTATGCAGGATATGCAGGATGCCTATACTTGTATCAGTTGATTCATCTACGCATCTATTTGAACAGGAAAAGTTAAAAATTATTAACTTGAACAGTTTATAGATGTTGGCTACTGAGCAGAAAAGATAATGCTGAGGAAAAAAGGAATAGAGAGGAGGAGCCCCTGCCCCTTGCACTGAAGTAGAGCCAGGGACTGAGCCCCAGCCCCTGAGGGGAGCTGGGCACCCATGGGGACTTTCCTGTGACTCATGCACAGAGAGCCATCTCTGTGGCTCTGCCCCTGCAGACTTGCTGGACATCAGCCTCTGTGGGGTGCAGGGGCTGGTCCCAGGGGTATCTGCTGGAGGAACTTTCCTACCAGCCTCCAGGGAGGATGGGGCCAGCAAGCTGTGGGCTACTCGTGCTGCTGACTGAGCACCAGCTCTGCAAAAGCCAAGCCAGGCCCACTGTGGAGAGTTGGACCTGCAAGCTGGGGAGGCCTCGGGTCTTGCTGAACCACCTCCCACCTCTAGGGACCACTCCAAGGTGCAGAGGCAAAAACATGTTTCCTCTCATGGTTTCTCTCTAGTGCCCCCTTCACATAAAGTTTGAGTGCCAGATGGCTCAGCTAAAATCTTAACAGGTGTGGGATCACTGTCATAGAGCAGGTAAAAGGTTAAGTTTTAAACCAAGAGGTCATAAAATGGATTATAGGGTGTGGCTGGTGCTCTGAGGTCACATCCAGGGAGCACTGCTGCCATTCAGCCATCACCTTGTCAGGGAGGTGAAATACCTAATCACCCTCACCTCTTCTTTGCTGTTCTCTTCTCGCTTTTTAATGTTGCTCAAGATTCAACATTCATTAAATAAGCCTACTTCAAAGGCCATCCTACACAGCAGAATTGGAAGCAATGCCCTAACATGTGTGTTACAGAAAGCCATCCTCTGCCGCACACCAGACCTAAGTCAGTGCTACACCAGTCAGTCCAAACACTGAGCCTCATGTGCACAACGCCAGGAGCATGAAAATTACTGGTTATGTTTGCCAGTCTAATTGAGACTGCCTAAAACTCTCAGCTCCATTATTCACAAAAAATTAAAGTTTTCACAGGAGAATGTGTCTTTCTCATCACTACCACTTAATGCTAGGAAACTGCCAAGACAGGTAAACTAGGAAAAAAAAAATCCATGCACTGGTTCAGGGTAACAAGAAAGCTTTTCACTCTCTCCTCTAATCTAAGTGGTTAAAAATTCTTCCAATAAAATTAATGAGTGCCTGGTGCATAGTTTAGTTTCAGATTAAAATTTATACTATTTCCATAATGTAGAAAGACCCAAGCTATGCCACATACACAAAGTGGTCTCAAACTGGTGTTATTTAAGAGAAGCAAATATAATATCTCCCTAGGGAAATAATCCCTCAATCACTGGCAAGTTTCCCAGAAGTAAAGCTCCTTAAAGCTAAGCTCACAGTCAGATTTATACACTAACCCTGGAAGAGTCAGGAGAACACCACTGGATCACATAACCTTCCCCAGAACTCCAGATAACAAAAGAGAATAAGACATTATAGAAATTAAGAAGATAGAACCAGAAAAGAACACCAATAAACTATTTGTAAAGACCAGGCAGAACTGGGGAAAGGGAAGAGGCGGCAAATAAGACATAAGGAAAAATGGAGTCCTTGAAAACAAAACTCAATAAAAATGAGTTCACAATTGCATCACACACTGCTGGATTCTTGAACTATAAGGAATAGTTTAAACAAATAGAATTGTATTTCTCCCAACTTACAGGCAGCTCAAAACTGGTATAATCATTCAACAAAACTAGAGAGGGGGCATTCTTCTCCTTTCCTTTTGCACATATGCGATAGACTATATTATTTTTCACAGATATTTCCAGTTTTCCTTAGAGGAAGGCTTGTACTCTGGCCACACTAATGCACATGTGGGTCATGTGACTTGCTTGATAAGTGCAATTTGAGCAGAAACAATACGTGTAATTTCCAGCCATAAGTATTCCCACTTTCCTCTGACTTGGAGAGGGCGATGTTTCAGATTGAGGCTGCGTATCTGCCTGATCCCCCCATGAGGATGATAGGGAACACAGCTGCTGCTGGCTTGTGTTAGACCTGTGCCATGAAAATCTCCTATTCAACATAGTTCTGGAAGCATCAGCCAGAGCAATTAGACAAGAGAGAGAAATAAAAGGAATAAGGATAGGAAAGGAAGAAGTGAAATTCTCACTATTTGCAGATGACCTGATACTGTATATGGAAGACCCCAAAAATTCCACCAGAAGCCTCCTTGAATTAATTAACAAATTCAGTAGTGTAGCTGGATGCAAAGTCAACACTCAGAAATTAATAGCATCCCTATACACAAACAACAAACAGACTGCGACAGAAATTAAGGAAACCATACCTTTCACAATAGCATTCAAGAAATTTAAATATTTAGGAATCAATCTAACAAAAGAAGTAATATATATATATGTGCTGCCGAAGCGAGCACTAACAAAAGAAGTAAAAGACCTATTCAGTGAAAACTACAGTACTCTGAAAAAAGAGATCAAAGAGGATTTCTGCAAATGGAAGCAGAAAATAAAACTAGGCTGTATGCCCCTAATGAAGCTTTTCATTCATTACCACAGTATAACTTCACACTTCTTAACCAAGACAGAAGTTAATTCCAGACATAGTATATGGTATTACCATAAATTTAAAAACAAAATGTTAAACTTTGTTATTTTTGCTGCTGGTTTCAGGATTAGGATGGGGTCAATAAAGTGTAATTTGAGTTTAGGAGAACAGTAGACCCCAATTTGCATTAGTGAAACATTTAGAATATTTAAGAAATATGTAGGTAGTTTCCCTAGATCTTATTAGTTTTGGTAAAAGTCTGGGCAAAGTTAATTTAAAATGCTTATTTACTATTGGCTATTTTTCACAAAGCACTACAAAAAATACACATAATCTTAAAGAGTAATTTGTGAGTGAGGAAATTAAAAGCAACTTTTCTCAAGATGAGTAGTAGGTATTACTGTTGGCACAGGTAATCAAATATATTAGAAACTGGTTAAGGTTTCAAGTGACATATAACCCAGATAAAGGAGGCTGTGACTGACCAAGGACTAAAATATTGCTCGGGCCCTGACTTTTTCTGTTGTCAGCACCAGGCTGAGAAATCTGCTCACTCTGCTCAGACTCTTTAAATACGGCCACTGAGGGTGATGGAATGGAAGAGTTGCCCAAAAGGGGGAGCGGAGAGCCATGCAGAGTAATGTTTTGAGAATTACTCATTGTATTTTCCACTCCAGAGTAGGGAGACCTTGACACAGATTCCCACATGACTTCATATTTCCAATAGCACAGATTTGATCCCTTTTCCTTGAGGAATTTCCTCCAAGTGGTGCCTCTGGGCCCAACCTACTCCCATTCCTCAGAGTCACTCGAGTTAGCTGTTGCTACCCTGAGAGATACAGTTCCACAGGATGTTCAGGAAAAGTGGTTTGAACATCTAACCCCAACTGTTTCACAAGCTATACAATAGTTCCTGGCAAATGTTTTTAAATAGTTGCACTATTTTGTTTTCTGATATGTGGGTAATAATAGTTCTGGTCTCAGATGGTTGTTTGGAGGATTCAATGAGTTTATAAAATACTTAAGCAGAGCCATCTTGAATGCTATATAAATGCTATATCTTGTTATATTTTCTCTGTTTATGAACAGTGACAATCCTTGCACAAACTTAAACTCAACTGTACAAATGCAGCTTCAGGCAAACCCTAGCATGCTCAATAGTAGGTCAAAGTTATCTAGAGATTTAAATACAAATAGACATTGCCAAAGCTCTCTTTTTATAGAGACTATAACAATTTGCATAGTCATTGTATTAGTCATCTTGGGCTGCTGTGACAAAATGCCATAGAGTAAGTGGTTTAAACAACAGAAGTTTATTTTTATATAAATCTGGAGGCTGGGATCTCCAAGGTCAAGGATTGGTAGGGTTTATTTTCTGGTGAGTGCTCTTCCTGGTTTGCAAATGACTGTGTTGTATTCTAGCTATATCTTTCCATGACACAGGGAGAAGGTTGTAGAGATGGGAGGAAGGTAGAGAGAAGAGGGAGAGAGGGAGGGAGAGAAAGAGAGACAGAGAAAGAGAGAGAGGGTGAGGGTAATGGTTGATACACTGTGTCAACTTGAGAAATTTAGAAGCTTAACTTAGTGACTCAGCAGAGGGCCAAGGTCCTCACTTTGCAAACATTCTGAGCCTGTGCAAGAGGAGAGCAGAGAGATGGTGTGAGTGCCACAGCCATCCAAGGGCAGCTAGCCTGCATACAGTGTAAGGGAGCAAAAGAAGTTTGTGCTTTCCCCTTTTGCTCTTGTTGCTTTTGTTGTTTTCTTCCACCTTGATCTGTTGCCCTCTGTGCCACGCCACTCTGCCTTGCAGCCGGCTGATTATGGAGTGAAACCCTCACAAACTGGAAGCAAGTATTACCCTGATACCAAAACCAGAGAAAGATCCAACCAAAAAAGAGAACTAGAGGGCAATCTCCATAATGAACACAGATACATAAATCCTCAATGAGATACTGGCAAGAGAACACAGCAAATAATCAGGAAGATTATATATGATGACCAAATGAGCTTTATCCTAAGGATGCAGGGATGATTCAACATATGTAAATCAATACATATGTTGTTATACAACATATTAACAGAGCCAAGAAAAAATTATATGATCATCTCAATAGATGCAGAAAAAGCAGTTGAAAAGGCAAAAGATTTAGGAAGAGGAAAAAAATATGTATATGTATACACAGGATAGCTAGGGTAATTGTACCACTAATATTAGTTGGTTTATTGAAAGGAACTGTTAATGTGTAATTGTTTGATCAATTTTGCATGCCTACATTTGGTCATATGTGCAACCATTCTGAAGATGATTTTATGCAATATAACAATCATTGTTAATATCCTATCACCATGTTTTGAAATTCTGTATCATTTTATTGTTCTCCATACTGTTTTATGTATTTGTTTTTGTTATTTTGTTTTTTTAAATGGAAAACAAAATTTATACGTATATACAAAGATAGCTGGGAAAGTGTATTGCTGATGTCTGTGGTTTATTGAAAGAAAGAGTCAAGGCTTAAAATTCAATTTTTTCTTGACCAATTTTCCATGGTTGAATCTGGTAATCCAAGTGACTGATCTGAGAACAGCAATATACAGTATAAGAACCATTGTTGAACTACCACCATCTTGTGTAGGGAAGCTCTGCATTATTTCCAATGTTGTTTTTCTCATTATTTGCTACTGTCTTTTATTGTTTGATCAATCTTACATTCTTATGTCTGGTGGACTGGGCAAGTTCACTGAAGATAGCAGTAGGTAATGTAACAACCATTGTTAATTTCTATCATTTTGTTTTGAGGTCATGTATTGTTTTTGTGTTGCTTTGATTTTGTCTTCATTGTTGTTTTGTCAGTTTTTTAAATTTTTAAAATAAAAAACCCTCCAAAAGAAGAAAAAGCAGTTGATGAAGTCCAACACCCATTCATAATAAAAGTCCTATAGAAAATTGGATTAGATGGTCTTTATCTCAATCTAATAAAAGCCATCTATGATAAACCATGGTCAGCATCATACTAAATGGACAAACACTGAAAGCTTTCATTGAAAACTACAGTACTCTGAAAAAGGAGATTGAAAAGAATAACAGAAAATAGAAAGATATCCTTTATTCTTGGATAGAATCAGTATAATGAAAGTGGCTATACTTTTAAAATTGTCATACAGATTTCATGCAACCCCAATCATAATACCAATAGTATATCTCACAGAATTAGAGAAACCACTCCTAAAATTCATTTTGAACCAGAAGAGACCTAGAATAGCAAAAGCAATTCTAAGCAACAAAACAATGCAAGGGGTATCACAACCCTGACTTGAAATTATACTACAAAGCTCCTCTAATAAATATAGCATGGTACTGGCAAAAAAAATACCTCAAAATCCCCCAACCAAAAAAGCAGACCTGAGTATCAATTGGACAGATTAGAGAATGCAGAAACAACTTCAGACATACTCAGCCACCTTATCTTTGACAAAGGAGCTAAATACATTCACTGGAAGAAAGATAGCCTCTTTAATAAATGGTGCTGGAAAAACTGGCTTTCCACATGCTGAAAATTAAAACTAGACCCGTATCTTTCATTATATACTAAACTAAAATTAAAATGGATCAGAGATCTAAATATTAAAACAAAAACACTAAATCTGCTGGAAGACAGAATAGGTAGAACTCTTGAAGATATTGGTGTAAGCAAAGACTTTATAAACAAAATCCCAATTACATAGGAACTATCCCAAAGAATCAACAAGTGGGATATAATCTTATTAAAAAGATTTGCACAACAAAAGAAATCATTAACAGAGCAAAGAGACTACCCACAGAGTGGGAAAAAAACTTTTGCAAGCTGTTCCTCAAAGGACTAATATCTAGAATATATAAAGTACTCAAAAAAATTAGACCTCCCAAATTTAAAAGTCCAATCCAAAAATGAGCATCATTTCTCAGATGAAGTAGAAATGGTAAACAAACATATGAAAAAATGTTCAACATCACTGTTCATTCAAGAAATGAAATTTAAAGCAATGCTGAGATTTCATCTGACTCCAGAAAAAAATGGCTATATTTAAGAAATCAAACAATAACAAATGCTGGTGGGGCTGTGGGGAAAAAGGAAACCTTCTCCACTGTTGGTGGGGTATCGACTGGTGCAACCACTGTAGAACTCATTGTGGTGATTCCTAAAAAAACTAAAACTAGAGGTTCCCTTTGACTCAGCTATACCCCTTCTTGGTATCTTCCCAAAAGAATTAACAGCATCTTATCACAGCAATATACGCACACCATGTTTATAGCAGCATAGTTTGTGATAAATCTTGGAAATAGCCCAAATGGCCATCAATCACTGAATGTCTTTAAGATGTGTGTATTTTTTTTTTTTTTTTAATACACGAGGGAGTTTTACTTTGCCTTCTATAAAGAAGGATAAGCTGGAGATATTTTAGCTAAATGGATGCACCTTGAGGCCATACCTTTAACTGAAATAAATCAGACACGCGTGTAAACACAACCTTCTCTGGTGTGAGAAACTGAAAGTGTAAATAAGGACCAAAATGTATAATAGAAAGAATGTTCAGATGAGAAGGGGAAGAGAGAGGGGGAGGGGTAAAGGAAGGACAAGGGAAAAAAAAGACTAGAAGGAAAAAATGGGAAAAAGCTTTTGTAAATGAGATAGAGGGGGCTGAAGGGAGGGGAGAGGGATGGGAAAAATGAAGCAAGATATACCATGTACAGGCACAAATTCCATATGAGAAATGTTATTATTATATATATTTAAAATGTAAAATGAAAAAGAAAAATAAGACAATTCATATAACAGTTGTGTATGTTACCAGAATTTTTTTCTTTTTCTTTTGTTGGAATAGAATTTCTCTATTTTAACTGTGCTTAAAAAAAAAGAGTAGAAAAAACAGTATGGTTCACCTTTTCTGTCTTTCCTGTGCTTTGTGGCCTTCATGACAAGTGTAGTTTCCAGTTTATTCAAAAAGTTTTTCTCACCTTTGTAGTGATTTCAGAAATAAACAATGGCTCATTGTCACTTGAAATAGAGTTTAGCAGTCCAAACCTGGGAGCAAGTCTTTAAGCAGAAATTTAATTACTTCTGTTGCTTTTTCAGTTCTAGTAGAGTATGCCTCTACTCACCCAGAGAAAGTGTCTACAAGTACTAATGAAAACTCTTTTTTTTTTTGGTACCAGGAATTGAACTCAGGACTTTGTGCTTGCCAAGCAAGGCACTGTGCCGCTGAGCTATATCCCCAGCCCTAATAAAAACTTAAAATGAAAAAAAAAATCAAATGTGCTTTACTCTATACATTAAAACTGCCTTAAACCCAACTAATTTTAGATATTTATTTCTGAGTGTGGGGCTTGTGAGTTAATTCACCAATTTGTGGACATGAAAATGATACTTTGAGTTTTTAAAAAATATTTTAAGTTTTAGAACATTTTTACTAAAATATAGAGATTCCACAGAGAGTTATCATATACCATCATCCAGTTACCCCTATTTTTCAAATTTTACATTAGTATGGTGTATTTGTTACAATTAATGAGTAACTAACTATATATTATCATTAATTAAAGACCTTCATTTAGATTTCCTTAGTTTTACCTAATACCTTCTTTTCCTTCCAGGATCCAACTAGGATATCATATTTAGTCATCATTTCTCTTTCAACTGCTCCATAGGCTCCACCATGACAATTTTTCAGACTTTCCTTGTTTTTGATGATTTTGACAGTTTTGAGGAACATTAGTCGGGTATTTTGTAGAATGGGGCTCAGTTGGGATTTATCTTCGATTTTTCCCTTGATTAGATGGGATTATTGTGCAGTGGAGGGCCTGAGGTTTTGGGTTTTCTTTTCATACTCTTGTTTGGCAGATACATTGCAACACCTGTCAGACTGGAAGTTAATTTCTTAAAGATTGGTGGAACCTCAACATTGAGCGGAGGGACAGTGGTTTGTCTTTCTGGGAGAGGATGTCAATGGACGTGGGCCATTGTATGTTGCAGTTCCCACCTCCTGGGAGTGGTAGTGCAAAGTGCCACCACTGGTATTGCCTCTTGCCAAGCGGCTGCCAGCCTGGGTGATTGCACTGCTACTAATGTGGGTTGAAGTAACCTGGTGTTTTCATCAGAAATGGTGCTGCTGTCTTGCATATTATGAACCACTAAGCACCTGTCTGCAGTAGTTCTTTCACTACAAGAGGAAGGGTTTCATTCCACCATTCCAAGCAATTCGGCGATGCCACTACAGGGCGTGGCAGGGCTTTTCTCATGTTCAGGAATAGCTGCTATGTTGGGCTTACTTGCATTCCAAAGTATGGAACTGGTTGCAATATTTTCTTGCCCTTGACAGCTCTTGCAAATTTCTGGGAGGGAAGTTTGTCTTCACTGAGGTCACTATCTGTGGTGCTGGTCTGACTCTTTTTCAGATGGGACAGAGCTGAAGAAATAGTTGGTCCAGCATGGTCAGTGTACAATCTCTGAGTCTTGCTGCAAGACAAGCCAGCCCACACTTCTCGGCCAAGAATCTGGCCAGTGCCTTTGCTGAGGCCACTGTGTGGCTACACCTTGGCAAGTGAAAGTCTCTGTGAATTTCTTTTTCTGAGAATCCTATGGCAGTCTTCACATTTGTTCTTTTCTAGTCGGTGAAGTTTAGGTCCTGTTCAATGAATGGTTGCTCATTTCCCTTACGCCCTTCATTATCCACTTGTCCTTCATGATCTGAGCTAGATGGCCATATTTCTTTGGGTTTATGACCAGGAACTGCTTCGGAAACTGTTTAGTCTGTGGATAGGCAGAAAGGGGCAATGTATCTCCCTGTGAACATCTCTCACTTGCTTTAGATTTCTTCTGCCAAAGGAGAGTGACCCACTGCCCAGAGTATACAAACCTACAGCCAGCCTCCACACATCAATTTCTGACCCCTGGTCCTCCTTCCCCAGGGGGAACACTTGTGGTTGCATGTGCAGACTGTCACAGTATGTGTCAGTTTCTTGCCCAGTTTCAGTGCTCAATCCAAAACCTGCTATTTTAATGTTCATAACCTCATCTAACAATATTTTCTTGGTATGAGGCTGAGGCAGGAGGATTGCTGCATGTTCAAGACCAGCCTGCACTACAAAGTGAACTCAAGGCCAACTTGAACTGCATAGTGAGACCCTGTCTCAAAAAGACAAAAAAAATTTTTTTCTTGGTGTTTAGTATCTGTGTACTATCCCATTATCATAGCAATATTTTACTGTAGACAGGATCTGTCTAAATTTAGCTCTTGCTTCTTTTTCACCCATTTTTCCATGGGTAACCAAATAGTCATACATTCACCATCTTTTACATATTCCATTACTAAACAGAATGCTTTCTCAGTTTTGATAATTACAAACAACAGAACTGTATTTGGATGATTTAAAATCCTCATTATTTTTACTTCTCTGTGCAGTTCTGAAGTCTGAATGTACTAATAGAGTTTTATCAGTTATTCTTATGACCACCTCAGTACCCATGATAACCTGGCTGGCTAATTTGTCTTTTGCATAGTTCCCCTTGAGAAGTGTTTTCAACTGTCTGTATTTTCCTATTTGAATTTCTTCTTTGAGGTGGGCGTGGTGGCACTCACCTGTAATCCCAGCACTTGGGAGGCTGAGGCAGGAGGATCCTTGCCAGTTGGAGATCAGTCTTTGTTAGCCAGAGTTACAAAGTGAGCTCAAGGTCAACCTGAACTGCATAGTGAGACCATGTCTCAAAAAGACAAAAAACAAATTTCATCTCTGACACAGGAAGCCACTGATTTTCTGAGCACTCCAGAGTGCCTTGTTTTTGAGGTGTCTTCTTGTAGCCTGTCTCCATGTGAGGGGTGGAACATATCTGTCAGTTTCCTGATCACTATCTTAGATGTCTAAATGGTAGTCTTCTTTGGATGTTTTAAGAGAATAATGATAAATGTCTAAATCTACTCTAACTAGCAAAACAAATATCTAAGAAATAAGAAATATAATATAATAAATAATAAAATAATAAATATATCTTGCTATCACTGGCAGGATTAGGGTGGGGAAGGGAAGGGAAGTGGAGGGCAGGAGAGGGAAGGGAAGGAATGAATAGAGAAAGAAAGAGTTGGAAGTAGAAAGGGGAAAGTAGGTCCACAAGCAGCCATAAAATCCTTCTACAGGAAAAGATGCTTGCCTGGTTTAATTTATCCATCTGGGTAAGTCTAAGCATTGAAGGTAAATGAGTAGTCTCCTTATTTCTAGGATACTCATTCTAGAATCTACCACTGTGTATTCCATCATGAGTGTGTTGATGACATAAAGAGATGGGGGAGGGGGAGTGAGAAGGGAAGGTAAAGGACTGGGGGAGAGAGGAGATGGGAAAGAAGAATTAGGTGTGTTATATATATGTACCAATTCTCTCTGTTATGAATGTAATCACTTTGTGCTGTTAAAGTGTACCAATACAAACAAAAAGAAATGTTTTTCAAGGATGTTCATATAAAATCCTGGGATCAAAACTTTAGGTTCAGTACACACAAATTTCTTATTAAATTACTGTGAGAATTTTGACATTTAAGGATACAATAGTGTGTTAGCTAGACTTCTTAGGTGGCAAGCAACAGTAAAAACTCTGGCTAATCTTAGTTACTTTTCTCTCTCTGAGACAAAATATCCAGCACCCAAGGTTAAAGGAGGAAAACTTTACTTTGGCTCATAGTTTGTAGAGGTTTCAGTCCATAATCAGCTAGCTTCAAGGCAGGGTGGCACATGGCAGAGGGGCAACCACTAGTTGTGGTGGAAAATATCAAAAGCAACAAGAGAGGAGTGAAGTATCAAACATCTTCCCACCCCTTATACTGAATGCAGGGTGCTTGCCTTATGGTGGCATAACCTCCAATCCCAGCACTATACTATAAACCAATCACAAACTCTAGATTCAGCCACCTCCAAAAAGCCACCCCCCATGACTGCATCAGGGTTTTGGGGGACACAAACCATAACACATAGAAAAGAATTTATTGTCATAGATTGCCCAGTTCAAAATCAAGAAAGATCTTTGAAAATAAAAGGTACTTGGGTAGTACTGGGATTCTTTATCACCAGCAACTAAATTCAATCTCTTTGAAACATAAATGGACTAAATAACATATCACCTTTTAATTCTCCCACATTACTTTTTTGTTTTGGTACAGGGAATCAAACTCAGGACCTTGTGCTTGCTAGGAAGGCGTTTGTGTCACTGAGCTATATCTCTGACCCACCTTACGTTACTTTTTATGATATTGTAAGACAGACATTCTAATGTGCCTGCTCTTTGGTTGGGAGATGATGAGACACTTTGACAACACCAGGGAGAAATAAATGATATAGGGTAGAGATAATTCCTAAAGTAAGAGAGAGATGTTATTACCAGGAGAGGAGTGGCTGTGGAGGAAGACTGTCAATAGAGATCAGTTGCTGAAAAGCAGACTGGAAGGTTTCTATTGGATGTCAGTGTGTTGTACCTTGGATAAAGTTTCCCAAGCACAGACTAACTGAAAACAGGGTTAATTCCTTTAATACAGAGTGTGTAACATTTAAAGGGGAAAAAAAAGACTCAGGCAAGAGGCACAACACTGGTGATTGTAAAGAGATGCAAAAGAAGTTTTTAAGAAGATTAAAACTAGATTCTTAAAGGTAGATGTTTTATGAAAGAAGTGTGGAGATAATGTTGGAAGGTTAGGTTGGGGCAGTTTGTGGAAGAACCAGTTGAGGAATGAATTTCCTTATTCCAGTAGAGGTTATAAACTCTTGGTCTTTATTGGCAGGCATGTGTAGTGGAGGGATTGTAGAGAAGGAAATGGGAAGAATATTAGGTAATTAGAGGATGTAGATGAGTGGAGTGAGTGATCAGCAGTAGGTCAGAACTGACCCTGAGATTTCAAGGCAAGACAAAATCTGGAGAGGGAAGGATGACACTGGGCCACAAGGAAGACAGCTCAGTCCTGGATGAAATGACTGAGAGACAAGAGAAAAAGTGGGACAAAGATCTAGATAAAGATCTAGATTCATAGGACATGAGATATGTGGCGAATATCTCAGTTCATTTTGTGCTTCTATAACAAAATGCCTGAGCCTAGGTAATTTATAAAGAGCAGAACTTGACTTCTCACAAGTCTGGAGGGTGAAAGTTGGTTTTATAAGACACAAATATTCAAACCAACATTTCATTCTAGAGACAATGGCTATTCTTAAGAAATAATACATGCTGGCAAGGCTTTAGAGATAAAGGAACCCTTCTTCATTGGGGTGGGAGTTTAAACTGATATGATTTCTATGGAAAACAGTTTTGGTGATTCCTCAAAAAATTAAAAATAGAAATTGCATTTGACCCAGCTATTCTCCTTTTAGGCATCTTCCCCACGGAGTTAAAAATGTCATACCACAGTGATATATGCATACACGTTTATAGCAGCATAATACATAATAGCTAAATAACTTAAATAACCATTAACCAATGAATGGATAAAGAAAATGTGGTATATATAAATAATGGAGTACTATACTGTTGTAAAGAAAGATAAACTTGAACATTTGTAGGAAAATTGATGCACCTTAAGGCCATAACATTAAGTGAAGTAAATCAGATATACAAGCTTGATTATTACATGGTTTCCTTTATATTAAAAAGTTAATGTATAAAAAAGTATGAAACAAAAGACACAATAGCAAAAAAAGAAAAAAGTTATTATATTGTAAGCATGTTTATTCTGTCAGTTTCTAGTTTCACTCCAATCTGGTGTAAAAACTCACTGTGGGATTTCAATTTGTTTGGATATATGAAGCTCCTATTGTTGCTAGGAACATGTTCTATTTTGAATAAAAATAAAATAAATCCCCAGAATAGGAAAAGCTATGAAGATAGAGAGTAATTCAGTCATGGTCTAGACTTATTGGGGAGGGATTGGGAGAGGCAGCTAATAGGTAGAGTGTCTTGTTCTGGGATAACAAAAATGATCTAAATTTGATTGTGGTCACAGTTGTACAACTCTGTCAATATACTAAAATCTCTGGAACTGTATGTTTTAAGTTTATAAACTATATAGTGTGGAAGTTTCAGTTTAATAAAGCCATTATTAAAAAAAAGAAGGGGAAAGGAGGGAGAAAAAGTGGAAGGAATGACAGCTGAGAAGCATCCTGGAAGCCAAGGATGGCAGGAAACACTGGCTTAGTGACATCAAATGGTACTATGTAGAAAAGGACATTGGATGGGATCTTCAGGAGGTTTTTGGTGACTCCCGGGTAGCAGCTAAATTGCAATGGTCAGAGGAGGATGGACAGAGCAGATGCAGGGACTCAACGTTTGACAATAAAAAAAAAGAGCAAGTCAGGCTAGTACTGGAAACAGGCAGAGAGAATTGTTTGGGGATAAAGGAGAACCAGTTTGGGACTTTTCATGGGTTTCAGGTAACATCAGGAAAACTGGGGAGATTTAGAGATGAGAGAGAATGAGAATCACTAGTGGAGTAAGAGAAGAGACCAAGGGTGTTGTTTGAGGAACAGTGGGATCAGGAAGGGGGCCTGGAATGCAGCAGGAAGGGGCTGAGATTCACAGGGACTGGACGTGAGCAATCTCGTACATCCCAATCTTGAATTTTCCAGTCTCGATCTTCTCAGTAGATTGAGGGTAAAGCCATCTGCTGAGAGTAACACTGGAGCTTCCGAGGCTTAAAGAAAATACAAAAAATTTGAAATATCTGCTGTGAGTTACTGTTGCAATAATTACTGTCTGAATGATGGGAAATAATATCTTTTCTTAATTCTAGGGATCTCTCAGTATTGTGCCCAAATTATTGATTTTCCCATCCCCTGGGAAGAGTTTGGGAAACTTTTAAAGATGCAAGTAAGAAGATATTTGCATTTTAAATATTCTGTCTGTTACGTAGAGATGGAGTAAGAAATGGAGAAAACAATGAAATCCTAGTGATAAATGACACGGGTGGGGACCGAGGAAATGAAAGATAATGGTCTATGGAAAAAACCTGCAGGGGGCGCTGAGTGAACCCGCTGGAGGAGCGGACGTAGAGTAGGAGGGAAAGTAGAGGCCCACTGACGTGGGAAGATCTAACTGGGGAGCTGGTGGCACAACCACCCAAAATGTGGGAGCCTCTGCCAAGAGGGGGCCGGCAGAAGACTCCAGGGTCCTGCTGGTCCACCTGAGGACCGAGACTCCTGCTGGATCCTCCAGGAGAGATGAAGGCAGCTGAAGAGAAAAAGTTCAGAGCTCACAGCAAGGGTCAGCAGGGCCCACTTCCTCCAAAGGAAGGACAGGCAAGGAAAGGAGACCAACCGGACCATTTTAGAAGTGAGTTTGAAAGACAAGTGTTAGAGCAGAGTTGCAACACCAGACATCTTCAGAGAAAAGATGAGGATTCAGCAAGAGGTATGGAGGGGGCCACTCATAAGATCCAAGAAAACACAGGTCTTAATGGTGTGTAGTAATCCAGAGAAACAAGGACTGAACAGGAGCAGGTGATGTAAGCTGCTGGGCCCTGACAGATAAGGCCAGAGAAGTGACCACCAGGTCTGCCAGCAGGGACCTTCCCAAGAGCTGTCTCCTCACCAGCAGGCTCAGGAGAAAGTTGAAGTGAGGGAACAGAATGTGAGCGAGCGTGTCTGAAATGCTTTGCTGCAATGAGTAGAGAATCAGGCTGCAAATAGTGCCAGAAAACTGAGTGGCCTTTGGGAGACAGTTGTAATAACCAGCAAACCCAAAACTATTCAAGTCCGCTAGAATGAAGGCGGCTCTCCTCCGTGGAAAACTCAGTTTTATCAATCAGGGGAGTGGAGGAAAAGGGATCAAAAGAGACAAGATCTATCTCCATTTCCATGAAGACTATAATAATTCTAAGACCCCAGAAGCAACAGTGCTGTAAATGAGGTGTGCAGGGTGGCCAGGTCCTTAAAAGGGATATGAAGCCTGGCTCCACTACTACTGGTGACAGTGAATTTTAATTTGGGAGCTGTGATAAACCTATATGCACTGGTCCTCACAGCAGGAGTATTCAGAGCTTTAGAGCAGGCAGAGATGACATTTGAACTCTTTACATCTCTGCGCCTTTAGTGACTGGTGGCTCTAGAGGAGCAAAAGGATCCAGGAACATGGAAGAGATTTCAGCTGAACTCGGAGCAGGAGGAAAATACAATGATCTTGACCTGCTTATCAAGTAAACAATAAAAGCAGAGTTACAAATTAAACCACTGCGCCAATAAAGTTCTCCCAGTTGGTGAAATAAGGCTAAAGGTTCTGAGTAATCATTTACACCCAGGGGATTAGACAACTGGAAAAAACTGAGAGAAATGAATTCGAAAAGAATGAGGAACCTGCATGCTACCTCCCTCAGGTTAGCTTTCCAACTTTTATTCCTTCATACTCTGCTTCTGCAAGGTGGGAATGGTTCTTTCTCTCTGTGGTAGTGGTTTAATTTGCTGCTTGGAGGTAAGAGGTTGTGGTGGTAAAACAACGTCTGTGACATAATTCTGCAAAGGGAGAGGGGATGGTGCTGTTTTTTTCCCAACAGAAACCAGAACCCTAAAAATAAAGGTAATAAAATTCTCCAAAAGGATAGCTGGAGGTAAGAGACAGAGATAGGGATAAAGATAGATGAGAGAGAGAGAGACAGAGACAGAGAGAGAGTTATTTGAAGCATCTGAAAGCAAACAAGCAATGTTAAGCTTCACTTTTAAGTGTTTTACAGGAAGCAGACAGTCTGCAGCATAAGATCCATATATTGGGCTTGTTTTGGGGGATATATTAATTTTTCAAAATTTTTTCATCAGTCTTGTGGTGAGACAATAATTGCAAATACTGAATTCTTACAAGTAAGATTTTTATCAGATCTGAAAGGTCAGATGAATCAAAACAGACAAAGCCCTTTTCAATTAATTTATGTGTAGGGAAAAGCAGCATCAATGAGATCACACATGGATGGCTTTGGGAAGTGGTTCATGAGTGAAGAATTTGGGAATTTGGGGCAGTGGAGTGTTTCTCTCTCTCTCTCTCTCTCTCTCTCTCTCTCTCTCTCTCTCTCTCGTTTGCTTTTGTTTTGAGAAAGGGTCTTGCTATGTAGCCCAGGCTAGCCCCAAACTCATGGTGTTCTTCCTGCCTCAGCCTCCCAGGTGTTGGGAGTGTAGGTGTGCTGTGCCACCACTACCAGGGACAGCAGATCTTTATTTGGGAGCTGTGAAAAACATCTATGCACTGGTCCTCACAAGGAGACTTCAGAGCTGAGTGCAGGCAGAGGTGATCTTTGAGCTGTTTACATCTCTGTGCCTTTAGTGATTGGTGTCTCCAGAGAACAGGACCCCTGATCATCAAAAGGGAGCACACAAAACAGTTTAGGCAAGAAAATTTCATTAGACTGCCTGGTCCAGTGTCTTTGCTGGCTCTTCCTGATCTACTTGGTCCTAAAAAAATTAGATTGGGCTGTTGGCTTCCAAAAGCACAGTTCTACCTGGGCCTTCTGTCCCAAGCTATGGAAGCAGAGACAGAAAGCCTGCTTGGCAATCCTCCCTCAGGATCCCACGGTTATCTCACACCCATGCGTTTGGAGCAAAACTTGCTTTGCCTGTGGCAGCTGGCCCTTCTCCACTCTTTTCCCATCTCTACCGAGCACAGCGCCAATTCGTGCTTTAGCTTGAGCCATCAATCTTGATGTCGCAGATGCCCCTTTTTCTCATCTCCTTGCCACCAAAATACATTTTCTAAGTGACCTTTTCAACTCCAGCCAACCCCACTGAGCTTCCATCAACACTTGGCCCAGGTGAAGAGGGCAGCTTCTTTCTGTCTCTTGGTTCTTGCTCTTGTCCCTTGCAGGGCAAGCACTACACCTCTGCGAAATCTCTCCAGTCCCCTCACCGCAGAGTCCTAAAGGAGACGCTGCCCTGCTGATTGCTCCCAGAGCCTCTCTTAACATGCACCTCCTTGCTCCTTCTGCACTGTTTGGGGCAGATCACCTGGAACAGCACCTCACCCTTGCTGGTTCCTTTGCTGGCCTCATCTCATCCAGCTGCGCTTCCTATTGGCCTTGAGATGGAACTGTTTCATGAGCCCAGGGCTGGTTTCTCAGTTAGACCAGGCAGTGGAGCTGCCCTCTCACAGCACTGGCTACTCAGTCACTGTCACTGCTGCTGTGCCAGTTTTACTGATTTCCTTTCATTTTGTGCTCCTACCGGCACGCACCGCTCCCAGCGGCATGTCTCAGCATGCAATCCCCAGCTACGGCTCCATCCTGCCTTCTCCCTCTATGGCCAATTCCACCGCTCCCAGGAACTTCTGCAAAGCCAGCAGTGCGGGTCACCAGGAAGACTGGTGGGAGCTTCTCTCACTGTAAATTCAGGGAGGGCGCACTGAGCCCTTCAGTGGAGCAGGGTAAAGACCTGTGGAGCTGGACAGTCCATTCACAGACTCAACACACCTTCGGTGTCAGTGAACTAGGCATCAGTTCACTAGAAGCGTCTGTATGGCTAAAGGGAAGACTGTTCCTCTGAAAGCTGTGTTTTGGATTCTTGTGATTGATAGGTTGTCTGCCATTCAACTAACTGCCTGAGGTGTGGACAGGAATGATAAGCACTTTACTTTTATTTTTAAAGCCGAAGGTCCATCCCTTCATTTTACATTTTCATGGAATTTGGGTGAATGTGTGACAATACCAGACACCTTGTCTACAGGAATTCTCTCTCTGTTTCTTCATCTCCACCTCTCCTCGTGGCCCCTTGCTTCTTAAGTCTTAATGTGGTCTCCCCCGTACTCTGACATTGGGGCAACATTAACTGTTTTCTTCTCAGAATAGTGTGTTCAGTCAAGAGGGAGTCAAAAGAGTCCTATTTTAACACACACACACACACACACACACACACACACACTCTGAACACAATAAGAACCAAAGATTTCCACACCAAAGATTTTGTGACAGATTTTTATTGCTATTTTTTTCAATTTTGTGTGCATGTATTTATTTTTCTTTTGGCAGTTCTGGAGTTTGAACCCATGATTCTCACTGAGCTACTTCCCCAGACCTTTTAAATGTTTTATTTTGAAACAGGGTCTTGCCCAGTTGCTAAGTTGTCCAGGCAGGGCTCAAACTCATGATCCTCTTACCTCAGACTCCTAGAGTGCTGGGATTATAGGTATGATATACTATATCCCATACTATATAGGTCTAATATACTATACCCATCTCATTTTTTAAAAAAATCACAGCAATGATTCACAAATACATTATTGTTGTAACACATTTAAACATGAAAGATAAGTGACCACTCCTGCCCTCCCCGCTCAATAGAGATGACAGGTCTTACAGGTTTAATTTTTCTTTTCATTGTTTTTTTGTTCACTCATACATGTATGTGTACACATAAAATATATAATGTAGTATATGTATCTATGTTGGTTTTATTTAGTCATCTTACACTTACTGTTGTACAACTTGCTTTTTTACCTGATACATCTTTTTAATCTTTATGTCCTTTCATATAAAGATGCAATTTGTTCTTTTGATGGCTGCTTGATATTTCAGAAAACGTAAGCACTTTAACTATGCAAATACTAGCACTTGTTATTTTGCTCCTGATCTTTTACTTTGTAAGCACTGCTGTGAAGATATGTCATGCACACTGAGCTGCATGGTTGTGATTTGGTAAGAACCAACTCTTTGGTTCTTACTGTCTTTAGAGTGTGTGTGTGTGTGTGTGTGTGTGTGTGTTAAAATAAGACTCTTTTGACTCCCTCTTTGACACACTATTCTGAGAAGAAAACAGTTAATGTTGCCCCAGTGTCAGAGTATGAGGGGGACCACATTAAGACTTAAGAAGGAAGAGGCCACTGAGGAGAGGTGGAGATGAAGAAACAGAGAGAGTTTGTAAATAGTGCTGTCTAATGCCCATTGTACCAAGCTGATGCAGTCCCAAGCGGAGGTGCAGGAACACCCTACAATCAACAGCAAACTTCCCCCCAAGCTTGCCTAAACACGGTGATAACAATTTTCCCCCAGTCCTGGGGTTGAATGTAGGGCCTTCATACTGAGCTACAGTCCCAACCCTTTTATATTGTATTTTGAAGTAGGATCTCACTAAGTTGTTAAATTGTTCAGGATTAATTTGAACTTGCAATCTCCTGCCTCTGCCTCCCAGAGTGCTGTGATTACAGGTGTGCATCACCACACCTGGCTTGGTGATAACGATCTTTCAGGATATTTATGAAAGTTGATAAATGAGAAATAATGAGATCTTGTTTTTTTCATTTCCATGTCCACGGGCACATTTTTCTCAAGCATGTTTTTCATCTACATTTATATGTTGTTCTGATTTACCATTTGCCTATAGCTTATCATTTTAAAAAATTACTTTGGAGTTTTAAAATGCCACTCATTTTCTAATTAATTTCTTTCCATCCATCAGGGAGCTTTTACGCTAATATTATAAGTATTTTTTGTATTTTGAAGTCTCCTTATGGTAAGCCTAGATGTAAGTTTGAGTTCATCGCTCTGGTTTGAGACTCTGTGATTCCTAAGTCTGAGAAGTCTTGCATTGCATGTATTCTGGAAAATTCCTACTCATCATTTCTTACAGTATTGCTTCTCGGCTGAGAGTCAAACCGCTATGATGCAGCTCTGGGGGGCCAATGCAGGAGGACAGCAAGTTCAAATCCTGCCTGGGCAACTTAGTGATTGATCAAGACTCTCCTGCAAAATTGAAAAAAAAAAGATAGGGATAAAGCTCAGTGAATGTGAAGGCCCTGGGCTCAGTCTCCAGTACTGGAAAAAAAAAAGCCTCTCCTCAATTCTCTTTATTTTCTGCTCATGGAGGTTCTATTTAACTGAGCTTTTCTACTGCATTTTCCAGGTCTATAACTTTGCTGTCATTCCTCATTATCTCCCTGGTGTCTTTTGGCTCAATCTGCTCATCACTGTATTTCATTGCTCTGTGTTTTGCATTAACTATGTCCAGTTACTTAGATTCAAATTTCAATAACTAAATTTTTCTATTGCATTTCAAGCAGTTTCTTGACATGCTGTTTTTTGGTATCTTACATTATAGAGTCCAGATTTTATTTAATTATTTTAAATGTGCCTCCCTGAATGTCTTTCTTCTATTTTGGCAAGTTCCTCGCAATCTAATTTATGTGCTGAGTCTGAGGCCTTGCTTTAGGAGGGGAGTCAGTTCTTTGAATGTTTACGGTCTTGGCTCTTGAGCTCGTATTACATGGAGCTTCATCCATAGTAATTCTGTGTGATCTGAGTTAAGCAAATCGGCCTGGCTCTATTTTTCAGCTGAGACTGAGTTCCCAGACAAAGGAAACAGTGTGAATCTCAACTCTCCATAATATCACTATAAATTTTCAGAACTTTCAGAGGAGTCTTCTTATTTTCAAGCTCCAGCTCAAGACAATGCAAAAAGTGTCACCACCTGACCTGGAAAAGGGGAGGGCCTCTCTGGCTAAGTTTTGGACCCCTGCGTGGCCTCTGACTGTATGCTAGGATCTCCTTTATGGTCTCCTTCCTGGTATAGTCCAGGCTTCACCTTCACCTCCAGGGCTGTAGGTCCCCTGGTCCTGTATCCTTGGAATGAATGTTTCCTCCATGCCTCATGTACATTGTCACCGAAGAGTCCAAAGGGTCCATGCAACTCTGACTTTTCCTTATATCCTGGGGGCATCTCTTACTATACCTGGTGCTAGGTATTTAATAAGATGTTTGCCATGTTTTATTCAGCCTATTTAGGTGTTTTTGAGAGATCATTTTTGTCAGGTAACTTAACTCATTGGAATCCTCCAGATGAAATTTCAAAGGAGGTGATCAATTGTCATGTCCTGTTGGTAGTAATATCAGCATAAGCACCTGGGAGCATGAAACTAGAAAGAATCCTACAATGCATCCACGCAATCCAGGCCAGATTTCTCATTTCAGAGGCAGATGCTTAGACCCAAGCTATCTGAGACTTTTCCAAACCCACAGGGTTTAGCAGCGATGCAGCTGATATGGCAAATCCAGTGTACTGCACCTAGTCCAGTACTTTCTTTTTTTTTTTTTTTAGTCCAGTACTTTCTTACTGAATGACATTTCCTCTTAATTCTTGGAAGGACGTAAGATACAGGACACATCTCTTTACAGGTGCTTTGAACTCTTTTATGTCCATAGGTAAAGGCCAGTCCTGGGGAGGAGAGCACCGCCATGGCTACTGGGGCAGACTTTAAGGCTGCAGGGGAAAATATCCCCAATGATGGCGACTCCCACCTCGCTGAGGAGCGATCTTGCAGGAAAGGTAAATCGTGCACAGAGACCTGGATGTGGGAAAGGGTGGTATCTGTGACACTTCCTCGTCCCTGCTGTTCCTCTGCAACATTCCTTTTGGTCAGGCCAATTGCCAAGAATTCTACATAGCTGTAGAGCACACTTAATCCTTATTACTTTATTTCTCACAAGAAATATTGAAGGACAGGAATTACAATATTATTTGGAGATGAAAATGATTCAGAGGAGATTCTAAATAGGAAACATGGAAATTATGTCTGATTCTAAAGTCGTATTAGATCTCTCTGCCAAAACTAAACCCAGACCCAACTCAGAAAGAACAGACTTTCTTTTTCTACCATATCATAGAAAAATACCCTTCCTTGTTCTCTCATCTATGTTATAACTTAGTGTTTTTCTATAACGTGCAGTAAGGATCACCTTGGAGTGCTGTTTCACCCTTAACTATTTATAACTGTCATCCCTTAATTCTCCTAAGGATATAAGCTGTTCATGAAATAATGCCTTTTAAAAATAAAATGCTAAGATGGAATTTTTTGTGCTACATACACCTTAGCTAGTTTGTCTCTTAAGAAGTAAACGTATCTTCAAGAAAAGTGGGTTTTCCTAATCTTCTCCACCATGGAAGAAATCAGGAGATGTGCATATTAATGCTCATCCTACAATTCACCACTTGATCCAAAATAAATATAGTACTGTTCCAGTGGTACTAGCTTATGATCTCATCCATCTGTACAAGTATTTCAGAGTCATTTGACAAAGTCTACTACATGTATTCTTATTTTTCACTCTCTCTCTCTCTGAGCTTTTTTATGTATAGAATTGTATCAAGGTGCAGAATGCCATACAGTGTAGGAGCACCGGGCAGAAGCCAGACTGCTTGAGTTTGCAATCCTGACTCTGCCATGTCTAAGCTATGTGACTTTAGGCAAATTTACCTGAACTCCCCATACCTCAAGTCTTGCATCTGTAAAAATGGGGGAGGTAATAACAACAGCCAACTTACATGACCGCCACAAGGATTAAATTATTTCTACAAATAAATAAAATCATTTATTATTTGAACTAAAACTATAAAAAATGTCAAATTATCAAATAATTTTAGTTGAAATAATATAAGAAATAATTTAAAATGTAATTAATCATTTAATAATTATTAAACATAATTTTTAAATTATTAAATTAGTTCAACTGATAAATGCATAGAATGACACCTCACACAGAGTAGAAATAAGAACTATTGATTTAAGCATCCAATTTACTGAGCCTACAACTTTAAAGAAAGAATGTAGAATGAAATAAAAAATGTAAAAATAATGTGCATTCAAATAAAAAAATAGAAAAATGACACAGAAACATTGAAAAATATATAATATATCAATTAGGGGGAAATGTAGATAAAGTAAATATTTTCTAGGAGTTATAATCCATAACTTATTTTAGCCATATGTGATTTCATGTTGTCTCCTATTTTTTCATGGTTACTTGTATCTAACCTCTGCATGATTACTCCTAAGAGTAGATTGCTTCTTATTGCCTTGAATAGATCTTTATTAAAGAAGCAGCTCTTGTATATAATTGATAAGCTCAATTCCTTCATGATTTGAGTATCTATTATTTTCTACATTTAAATTGTCTATTTCATTCTGCATACTTTCCTTAAAGTTGTAGACTGAGTGAACTGGATGCTTAAATCACCCGTTTTCATTTTATGTATAATCTGCACCCTTCCCCTCTCCACATCTATTATTAGGGTCCACTATCTTGCTGTTCCTTTACATTTTTCATGACTTTTCAGTTTCTGATTCCATGTCACTGACTTAATTTTCTAGTAATAAAACGTCTCTGGAACTAACTGAAAGTTTCACATTGGTGTAGAAAAAAAGTCTTGAATACATGAGTGGAAGGAATTACTCTAATTGTGACCATTTTTCTGAATTCAATCTGCCACATTAATGTGATGTGACTAAAATTCCAATGTACATTTTGTGGATGGAAGTCAGGTACTGCCAGAGTTTGGTTCTCCCAGAGTTAGACTAAAGCAGTAGTGGCAAACCTATGGCATGTATACTGCAGTGGGAAGTTTGTTAGCACTGAAAGCTCGAAAATGTTTGCCATCACAGGACTAAAGTGAGGACCCGTCAACTTCCAGAATGTAAGAGGAGCATCATTACACCAGAGTGCACAGGGCTGGCCACTTGAAATGCATCAGCTCCTGGGAGGAGACTGGAAACTGGGAATTATCAGGGTGGGAGGGCAGTGATCCTGCATTACCTCTGGGGTTTCTCTGCAGGGGTAGCCTATCAACCCTTCCAGCTGCTGTCAAACAATGTTAGGTGGTTTGATAAAGAGGTGTGCTCCCAAGGAATATAGATTTATTTTGTGTAAGCCTAGATTACAGAATTGTGACAAAGTTTAAACACACCTATTTCTACTGTAGCCTATCTTTTGAGCTTCATCTCCTTCCAGGCCCCAAACAAGTGGTGCACCCACATCCCTCAGTTATATAGGACACTTACAGATACCTTAGGTGCCCAAGCAAGACACCTGGGAGTCACTTCCAGCAGTTTCCTTTTGTTCATTCTCCACGTTCAGTCAGTCACTGCTTGCAGCCAGTTCTTTCTCTGAAGTGATTTCTTTCCATTCCCACTCTCACCTGCCCGTTCCAGAACCCTGAAAAGCTCTTCCCTAGTGATTGCTCTCCCAGCTTCATATATTCTTCCATTCTCTGCTTAAGCAATGCTTCTAAGGGAGCTATCTCTCCCTCCATTTCTTGTGGGGGGGTCCTCCAGGTACCTACAGGGTAGTGTCTGCATCACTAACAGACATCAGTCTTCTCCCTTTTCCAGTCTTAGGAAGGACAGGAGGAAAGCATCCTGCCGATAAGACTTTTTGTGCCTTCTCCCTCAGGCTTTTGCACAGTCCGACATGGGCTGGCCATCATTTTGCAGCTCTGTAACTTTTCAATCTACACCCAACAAATGAATCTGAGCATCGCCATTACAGCTATGGTGAACCACACAGAGGCCAGCCAGCCCAACTCCTCCACAGAGCAGCCCTTTGTGGATGCCCAGGGCAACTGGAATGAAACCTTAAAGGAAGCAAAGGCACTGGTAAGTTTAATGAGATGCCAGGCACTTTCTTTGATTCAAATCCTTTGATGTGAAGGGTTACCTTATACAAGACTGAGATTCATTTATCCAGCACATATCTGTTGCTCATACACTATGTGCCAGGTAACAGCACAAGAGCACAGTATACATCTAGAATATTTTATATCTGCTTGATGTCTATGAGTGTAGACAGGGACCGAGTTAGAGTGAAGGAGACGGTCTTTACCATTTAGCGGACATAAATTCTCCTCTGGCAATGATGACAATCAACACAAAAGAAGTTACATAGATTTATGTTTATTTTCTCTTCCTTTTTTAGATAATTTTTATGGCCTTGCTTATGGTGCTTCTTTCTTGATAAGCTTGGTATCTTCGCAGACTCTCATATTTTCATGGCTCAGCTAATTGGGTCAGAGTGACAGGAAAGAATGTGTGGGGCACATACCTTTTTTTGTTAATGAAATTGGTATATTAAAGAATTGGAAAAAGGAAAAGGGAAAATAATAGTCCACTTCCTCACCAAAGATAAACAGTGAGGTTCTTTTCACTGTCCAGGCCCCTGTTTATAACTGGAGTCCTGAAATCCAGGGAGTCCTCCTCAGCTGCCTCAACTATGGCTCATTCCTGGCTCTGATCCCCACTGGCTATGTGGCTGGGATATTTGGAGCCAAGTATGTGGTTGGCTTTGGCTTGTTTGTTTCCTCAGTCCTGACGCTCTTCTTTCCACTGGCGGCTGATGTTGGAGTGGCCTTGCTCATTGTCTTCCGGGTCATCCAAGGCATTGCCCAGGTATGAAGTGTTTTCAAGTGCAAATGAAATATAGGTTCCACAGTGATCTCCTATATCTAAGAATGGAAATATTCCCCCCCCCCCAGGTTATGGTATTAACAGGTCAATACTCAATTTGGGTCAAATGGGCTCCCCCACTGGAAAGGAGTCAACTCACCACCATTGCTGGGTCAGGTAACTGATATCTTAATCTCATCTTTACATACCCTTTCGATGACTACTCTGAAGAGAGTTAAGACCTTGCACCACAATTACTCTGTCTTCCTTGCTTAAAGGTACTACCTTGCATTCCTGATCAGAACTGAATGCTAACTATGCCCAAACATTCTTGTGTTTTATGTCTATTTATTTCCTTTTAGCCTCAGAACATTTTTATCTATACATATGTATATATATATAATTATTTCAATTTCACATGCAGTTGGAGACACGAATAAACTAGTAATTGCCCAAGATCACACAACTACTAAGTGAAGAAGCAGGACTTGCCCTAGGTAGTCTGGATTAAAGCTCATTCCTTCAATCACTGTGTATCTGAGCTTTGTAGGAAGCACACAGAGTCCCAGGACTGGCCCTCTTACAAGGAACATTCTTGCATCTTTTGTTTAGGGTCAATGCTGGGGACCTTCATTGTTCTCCTTGTTGGTGGTCTCCTCTGCCAGACCATAGGATGGCCTTATATCTTTTATATATTTGGTGAGTTTGTGCTTTCCAAATCTTAGTATTTTATTTTATGACAAAGTATGCTTGGCATGATTTCTGTGATACAACTTATCTATGGTTAACCAATCCTTAATAGATATAGATGTTTACATAGCTAAAGTTGATGAGGTTCAAAGTTAATCATGTTGTGAACCTTCTTGGTTATAAAACAGTGTTTAAGTGTTAATAGCACGAGTGTGCAGCTAGGATAATTTGTGAATTTAAGGGTATCATATTTCTTCCTGCTTCTAAATGGAACCTACAGAATCCTAGGGTAATTTCTTTCATAAATTGTTGAAAATGTTATCATGGGATGATGTATTTTTACTCATGTTCATTTAATTAATACATTACAAAATTCTTCTGTTATTACAATGGAGTATTACTCAGCTATAAAGAAAGATAATCTCAAGGCTTTTATAAGTAAATGGATGCAATTAGAGACCATGCTAATAGGTGAAATAAATCAGAACCACATGTATAACCATCATACTGTCTCCCTAGTATAAGAATCTGAAAGAGTAAATAAAGTCTGAAAGGTACAGTAGATATTGTGAAAGGGAAAGAAACTGGTCAAAAGGAAACAACAACTGGGATAAGGGAAAGGAGAAAAGAAAGAAAGAAGGAAGGAGAAAAATTCTATTATTACAACAGGCAGAAAATTATGTGAATATGACCTAAGCATAGATAAAATACTATTTAGAGAGGAGAATCAACCATAGAGTCTGCAGAACAGGGCAGACTGTAAGAGCTCAGTTGTGGACACAATACTCAGAAAGATGCTGCAGAAAGGTGCCAAAGACATAGAATGTTCCAGAAACAATATTTTACTATCTTTCAATTTTACCTTTGTTGAGCTCTGGTTGGGATTTGCCCAGGTGATGTCAATGCCAAGGTGATGTAATATTTGTATGTTTGTCTGATTTTTGAAACATTTTCTGAAATTCCACCTGCAAATTGCGATTCCTTAGTATATGTTCCACTAACTAGGCTTTATGTTAGAAGAGATTCAACTTAGATTGAAGCCCTCTATAAATTCAGATCAATATATTCACTCCTCAAAAATTTGTGAAGATTGATTACTGTAGCATATCAGCCTTCAAAGGTTGTCATGAAAACATCAAAAGGGTACATTACAAAAATTGTTAAAAAATGAGAGAGACTTGCTGTGCTTTTGGTTATGAGAAATGTTAGGTAGCATATACAAAACAGGAACACACTAAATAGCTGCTGAATCAGTATTAAGATTCTCCACTGCCATGTGCACCATTGCTACTGTTTGTACCTATCCCTCTGCACTTCACTGAATTCATGTGTAACAAAAGTGTGTTTTTGGATTCTGTAGTCTCAACATTTAGCAATATGTCTGGTACATAATGTTCATGTGAGAAAATATGTAAATGACAAGCTAGTCAAATACAGAGAATCCTTAAGATTTTCTTAAAATGCTAAAAAGGAAATTTTAAAATGAGCCATGTTGCCATTTATTACTGATAATGTTGAGTTCCTGACTAATGCTTATCTTAGAAGAAATTTCTTTGCTGAGGATTAATTTCATTTCATGTCCAGAAATTGTCTGATTAGTCAACTGCACACAAAATATACTGCTGCCAACTCTTAACTGCTTTAGAAAGATTCGGAATATACGCAGAAAGGGTTAAGAAGAAAGGAACTTCGCAGGAGCATGACAGGAAAGATGCTGGTTGGTACTTGAATAATGAGGGTGTATTCAATCATGGAGTGAACACACTAATAACTTGTAAAAATGCCTTGTAGCCTTGAGATGACAGAGCATTTCAAAACCTCTCCAAACTAGGTGGTTTAGAAGAGTCATTTTATTGTCAGAGGTCTTTGGGAAAGCTGGGTGGCTCTGCTATATGTCTGTCTTCTCCCTTGGTTAATGGACAAGCTGGAGCAAATTCCCCCATGACAATGGCAAGATCGCAGAAGACAAGTCAGGAAAAAGCAGTGCTTCTTACTGCCTGGGCTCAAGACGTCCCTATGCCATTGGTAAAAATGAGAAACATGGCCAAGATCAAAGTCAGATGGGGACAAGGGCCCTGATTTTTGATGGGCCCTGGAAGGATACTCATGCAGAGAGGGGTTTAGTGTTGGCATCACTTTGTCAACCGCAAGATTATCTGGGCACAGAGACAAAATGAAAGGAAAACTCCAACCCAGTGCCAGCCGGGAATTCTTTGTCTAGGTGGAATTGGCTGTGCCTGCTGCCTTCTCTGGTTTCCTCTGGTCTATAATGACCCTGGGAGTCATCCCTTCATCAGTACCAGTGAGAAGAGGTTCATTGTGCGCTCATTGTCTCAGCAGGTACATCAAGGGACTTCCCTGCCATTTCCTTGTGTATGTCTGGGTTGTGTAGAGCTGAGAGTGTGGTAGCAGAGTCCTTGCTTTCTGATGGGGGCATGTTGGCATGTGCTTTCTTCCAGGACTGTTCTCCTGGCTGGTCTCTTCCAATTAAAGCTATGATCAAATGTCTACCACTTTGGGCCATTATAGTCTCCTATTTCTGTGAATACTGGCTTTTCAATATCATAATGGCATACACGCCCACTTATATCAGCTCTGTACTTCAAGCCAGCCCCAAAGATGTAAGTACAGAAAAAGCTCATTCTGCTATGTTTGACTGCATCATTATATAATCGTCTGTCTTTCCCATGGTCACAAAACAGGGGATTAGACCAAGGACCACAGACAGGAAATACAGCCGGGTTAATCTGGATTCTGATCTACCTCAGTGTGGTTTACGGCTAATTGGTATGGTTTTTAAGAGACTTATGTGAAAATTTTGTGCTTGATTCCAATTAAAATTGGCAAACAAAACAATCTGTCTGCAACATAAACTGCAAAGCCTTAGGAAAACAAATTCTGTGCTGGAAAACAGGTGACAGGGAAGCATAAACAACATATGCTGAAATTAACAACTATTAATAGGGCATAAACTCCTAAGTAGTTATGTGAAATATCTGTAGACTTTAGAAAATATTTTGTTCCAGCATCATGTTTCCAGCTCTCTGGATTAGCTCCAAATGAGCAGATGCTCCGACTGGCTAATAGGAGCCTCTCAATTCCCACCCACTGGAGGGAGGTCTTGCAGTGGTGAAGAGTATCATGTGTTATAGCCTACTGGTGACAGTTCACAGGCCCTTGATGACCCTGTACTGAAAGGGCAGCCTTCTCATACTTAGGGTGTTTGTGAGTGGCCAGGGGAGAGGTGACCCGCTCAGTGGGTGTCAGGGTCTAGGGAATACTCACGCAAGCAGGCAAAGGGACTGCAGGCCCGGGGACCAGACAACTCAGGAAGGAGTGACTCCCAGTCCTCTCAAAGAGGGGTGCTGGAAGCAGGTAGTGTAACCAAGGATCAGAGGGCAGGAAAGCCAGGCAAGTGGGAATGATACAACTCTGGTGTGAGGCTGAGTGGGGAGGCCAAGGGTGAAGAGGGGAAGAGGGGAGAACAAAGAGAAAGACAAGTGAGAGTGACAGCAGAGCTTCACCTTCTGAGAAGTCAAGACCTGAGCTCCCTCACTCTCAGATACTCCCTATTAGTCAGGGGCCTTGACAGTCTTGGCTTACTCACCTGTCAAACGAGCTGTCTGGATGAAGTGAAAGCTAAGTGCTTTCTGTTATTTGGATTATGTTCAACAAAACATGATGCCCTTCTTTCATTTGCTTGACTGAGGTCAGGTTGATAACAAGGTTCAATATTTTAAAAACCATATAAAAATTTACAACTAACATTTTCACATTATAAATTCATACAAAGAGTAAAAAATTCTTAGTCCTATTCTTGTTCCTAATCTATTCTGTTGCACAGACCCTCTCCATAGACTGTATGTGACATATATTCTTCTATAATTTATATACTAGAGGTTTTTTTTTTTTCCATTTAATATACTGTGGGAATCTTCTTCTACCACTACATGAAAACCTTTCTGAGCAATATTTGGGTTGTTTCCAATCTCTGAGCAGTGGAAACATGGTTCATTTGTCAGGTGTTTATGCCACTGTGCATACCAGATTGTGAAATCAAAGGGTAAACACACTCCGAACTTCTATACTTACTGTCAGTTGCTTTCCCTAGGGCACCAATGGGATTTGTGGGAATGTGATTCCCCAGTGTCATCACTGGACAGGTCAAAAAACATTTCCAGTTTTGTAAATTTGACCCTTGAAAAGTAATGTCCACTGGAGTTTTATTTTGCATTTGTTACAGTATGAGTGAGGTTGGGCAACTTTTAACATGATTAGAGTCAACTTGTTTTTCTGTAACTTGTTTATATTGTTTATTTTTCTGCTGGGTTTTGGTCTTTTTAATATCTATGTCAAGATGATCCTTCTATGAAAGGAAAGCCCTTTAAACTTTTTAATTGTTTGTTTTTCAAACTGACACAAATGCGTATTTTGAGGAGGCACTAAACTTATATCGGCTCATTGCAGTAAGATGGCAAGGACATTAAAAATGGGGTGTGTGCAGAGAAGGGCCGCAAGTGAGGGCAGTCCCCTGAGGGTCCATCGGTGTCTTGCTGGGTGCAGAGGGTGCATGTGCTCACCTCGGCTCCAATCCTCAGAGTGGGATCCTCTCGGCCCTGCCCTTCGTTGTTGGTTGCATCTGCATTGTCCTTGGAGGCCTATTGGCAGATTTTCTTCTCTCCAGAAAAATCCTCAGACTCGTCACCATCAGGAAAGTCTTCACTGCCATAGGTAATGGCCCAGCAGGAGGCAGGGTGGGTGTGGGTGGCACATAGAACCTCCTAATTCTTGTTTTCGTCCTTCTGCCACAGGAGTTTTCTTCTCATGTATGTTTCTGGTACCTCTGCCTTGGGTCAGATCCAGCCAAGGCGCCACCATGACCTTCTTGGTTCTGTCTGCTGCCTCCAGCAGCTTCTGTGAATCAGGAGCCCTTATTAACTTCTTGGATATCGCTCCTCGGTAAGGACCACGTTGCCTCATTTGCACAAAGCCTCAGTTCAGGTGCAGTAACCTTAAGCCTGCTCTGATGTGCAAGTCAAATGTGGCATGGGTCACACGCCACGGGCAACATTCCCCTTAGTTTTACATCCAAAGAACTCTTCGAAGCTACCCTGAGCTGTCACCTATGGTTATGCAAACAAGAACATTCTGTGGCCATGCTGACAGCTCCACTGAAGGACACGGACAAATCCCTCTGTGTTATGGGGTGCAGCAGCCACTCCGGCTTCATCCTTGAAAGGATCGTGAGACCCCGCAGAGTAGGCCCATGTACGGCTCTCATAAAGTGAAAGGACACTGCAGCACAGGAGAAATAGCTATTGCTGACATAGGAAACACCACAGGTGACCGAGACTTCCCGACTCATCTTCTAGGGTTCTGGGAATCAACAGGACCCACTTATCTCCAAGCTTCATAGGAGATATGTTGCCTTCAGGGAGTCAGTCTCCGTTTCAGTGAAGACTGTTGTATATATAAGGTGGCAACTTTTGTATTCCAAAACGAGTCTAGAGGATCAGGTTCAATAGCAAGAACCAAGAAAATATCTAAACCACATGCAAATCACCAGTCTTCACATTTCACATAAATGATGTTGACAAGCCAGCATAGGTCACCTCTTGGAAGTCTCAGACCCCAGCAGAGGATTTTACAAACAATTAATCAACACTTTTTATTCAGGCTGAGCACAGTTCCAGGTGTCCCCAAAACTAAGCACAGACTTACAGCGAACCAACTGAGATGAACCCTTTAACATGAGGGTGTCCTCTCTCCCCTATCGTTCCCCCTCTCTCAGGTATGCTGGCTTCCTCAAGGGACTATTGCAGGTCTTTTCACACATAGCTGGAGCCATCTCTCCCACTGTAACTGGAGTTCTCATCAGTCAGGTAAGGTCAAATGTTCTGATGAATATTCATAAGAGAAACCTAGAGAGGTTATCAGGAGAAGTCAGATTAAGGGTATTTTTGTTCCCTTCTCAATGTGGCTAGACGCATAACTCGTGAATCTCAAGCGCTCAACACACCCTTATCCCCAGCCTAAGCTCAGCATTGTGCAAGGAAATTACCACCTGCCTGGGGTGTGGACTGAAGGAGAATGTTCTAGGTTATCAGTTTATGCATTGCAAAGTCTTGTGAAATGAGATTCTTATGCCAACAACCAAAATTTCCAGTAATATTCATGGTTTGTCTGAGACTGAGGGATTTCTTAGGATGTGTGTCTTTCAGTGTTAAAACCTAGAATGTTCTGGGCAAACCAAGATGAGTGTCCACCCCACATAGGAACCCAGAAAATGTTTGCAGAATGTATGAGCAACATACCAAGTGAGTGACAGAGTGAGAAACAATCTGCACCTCCCAGGAATGCTCAAGCTAGGCATAGCAGAGGTATTTTCACATTTGTGCAGCCTTCCTTCCTGGATTCATTTAAAGTAGTCACAATAAACACATACACAATAAACATGCTGCCAGAGAGTCTTACTGGTGCAGACTTTCCATGAAGAAAAATGTCTGATACATTCACATGAATATCTTCTTAAATGCTCCTATGGTTTTCTACCAGTAAGTTAGGAAAATGAGTGAGAACAACGGAGTCTTTTTGGAAGCAAATCCCTACTTACTTCTGAGCCTTCAGCTCCCTTCTAGCCACTGACTAACACACTGGCAGGAAATAGTACTTAAGGTGGAAATTCTCAAACTGACATTGCAGTCCTGCCATTGGTTGATTGGTTGACACATTCTTTCATTTTTTTTCAATATGTATTGAACATTGGTGTGTACCATGCATTAAGTAAATAAAACAAAAGTCCCTCCACTTGTGAAATTTATATTGTAAGAAAGAAACAGACAAAAAACTAAGGAACTAGGCAAAATATGATACATTTGGTGGTGGTAAGTTCTTTTTTTTTTTTTTTTTTTTGGTGGTGGTAAGTTCTAAGAGAATCTGCAGCTGGGTATATCACAGAAGGGGGAATTTCAGCTTAACATAGTGGTCAAGGATGGACTCATGGGAAAGGCAACATTTAAGCAAGGGCAGGAGAAAGGAGGAAGGGAGCTGACCATTGTCACTTGGAGGACATCCGGGGTCCCAGGAAGCTGGGGCAGAGGTGCGGGAGACCAGCAAGACATAGAACCCCATTCTTTGTGAACCAGGCAGGGATGAAAACTAGGTGACCACTACTAACTTGAAATTTCCTGTTTCTAGGGTTCAGATTCAGAGGCTGGATGGAGAAATGTGTTCTTGATTGCAGCTGCTATTGATATAGTGGGACTGATCTTCTACCTCATTTTTGCCAAAGCAGAAGTGCAAGACTGGGCAAAGGATCAGGCACTCACCCACCTCTGAGCCCATGGAGTGCTGTGTGAGGTCCCAACATTTGCTAGTTCCCTATTTTCCACACAGCCTTACCCTTTTGGGTCTGCTTGACTGATTTGCCATTTAATTGCAATTGGCTTTGTTTCCAGTGTCTTCTCAGAAACCTTGACTATCTAATATGGAAGGTTTTAGCAAGATTGGAATTTTTTTATAGGAGAAAAAAGGCTCATTATTTAATATGAGAAGTATATGCATATATGCATGAATTTCTCAATGTCTTCTATGCTTCTCACTGTTTTGCTGAAAAAAGCATCAAGTATAGGAGGACATTTTTCTCACTAAAGTGGAAGAGAAAGCAGGACCATGGCAGTGAGGCTGAGAATTACCAGGAAAGTGGGAACCAAACACCAGAAGATGAACCCAAGAGCTTCCATCAAAAGAAAGGCAGAGGCTATGGGAAGCAGTGTCCCCAACCTCAAGTCTGGGGCCAGGAGGCCCTGCTCCAAAGCTAAGTGGCTCTCACATGCCTGAGGAGGAGAATAGGGCACTGCAGGCTATGTGTGCTTCCCTGAACAGTGACAAGAAGGACAATAAAGAGTGAACCCACCAGGACAAGAGGAGTGAACTCTCCTCCAACTAATGCACGTGGGGCAGTTGACTTCACCTTTCCCAGACAACTCACCTAGCCAGGTGCTAGCTTTGGGCCAGTACCTTCCTTACCTGCACTGTGCAGCACTCCCCAGAGTTGGCTTTTCCAGTGATGGCTTCTTCCTGGCTATCTGACCTCTGCCCTACATCTACCTGGCGGACCCGTGCAGATGCATCAGTGAGTGAACTGTCCAGTTCTCTCTTGTCTCCATGAACCTTTCTTCAGGGGATCACTCTTGTCTCTGCTTCTCTGATTCTTGGGGTCTTTCCCACCATTCATGGGCCTCATTCAGTGTTCACTCCAGTAGCCTAAAATACCTCTGGAAATGTACACACTACTTGACCCCACTGCAAATGTCCAGAGAGTGCACAGCGTGCATCTGCTTTTGTTAAGGTCCACATGGGCAGCTGAGGGTCCATGAAGGAGAATGAAAATGTGAACATTAAATGAATATCACTGAATACATTTTTACTCCTAAGCGCATGGCAGAAAGAGAAATCATACATAGCTTGAAGAAGCTCAACATCTCAGGAGGAAAGACCCCTTTATTCAGAGTATCCTACCATGGGCTGTGTAATGACAGCTGTGGAGAGCAGCAGAATGGGGTATGGCATGCTGGAGGAGCAGGCGCGCTAACTGGAGTGTGAGCAGGGCCACTGCTCTGAAGTGCAGTAACTGGTGCAGGAGGGGAAGAAGGTGAACGTTCTAGGAAGGAGGCACAGCAAAAGCAAAGGTTTGGTGGCAGAAAAGAGCAACCACGAGCGTCCAGAGAGCAGAGAATTAGAGAAGCAGGGCTTGTGAGAAGTTGTAGAAGTGTTAAAGTCAAAATCACACAAGGGACCATGTGCCCAGTGAAGGAAAGGTCATAAACAGGGTTTTGTTTTTCATAAGTTACTCTCAGGGACTGGGATGGAGTAAGGGGATGCAGTACAGCGCAGAAAAGCGTGATGGCCACTGGCATGAGGGGCAGGATGCAGTGCGGGGGGAGCGAGCTACTTGTTTTCGGAGTCAAACCTGACAAGGCTCTAATACTGAGAGCAGAAGACACCTAGAGTGAGACTTGGGTTTTGTTTGCTGCTCGGTCCATGGGTGTCCCTCTCAGGAAGTTAGCAGCCACACCCTAGTGAAGATCATAAGAAGGAAAATGGCCACATGAGTCTGGACTTTACTTGTGAGCTCTGGATTCCAGTGATAAATTTAGGAATCATCTAGATGGAGATTGCGATGAACATTTTTAGTATGAGTGAGATTGTCTAAGGGAGAAAATGGCATAAAGAAGCAAAGCCTGAAAGTTTGAGAACGAGTTTTCAAGGACTCTAGTATTTAATGGTGAGCTGGAGGGATATTGGAGAAGGAAGGAAGAAAGGAAGGAAAGAAGAAAGGAAGAAATAAGGAAGGAAAGGAGGGTGGGAGGAAGGGAGGGAGAAAGGGAAGGAAGGAGGGAAACGTAGAAGGAAAAGTAAGAGAGCATGATATTAAGATAGGGAAAGAAAGCGAGAATGTGTTTCCAAAAGGAGCGCATACTCACTGCTGTTGAGTCTGCACATCAGGCCAGATGAGCCGTGAGTAGAAAACAGAAAGCAGAGCGCTGCTGGGAAGTCTAGGTGTGGAGGCCGAAAAGAGATGAGAAAGTAGCTGCAGAAGGGCACCGGATAAGGAAGAGTTTCAACATGCATGTTTCAGACTGATGAAGGGAATGAGTGGTGGCAGAAAGCTGCATGTGGAGAAGAACAAAGCCTAAATGAATGGGAAGTTCCCGAGAAGGACACAGGCAGGGCGCATTGGGACCTGAGGCCCAGTTAGGAGGGGGACGGCAGAGGGAATGGGGACAGCTTCTGCCTTTTCACCGACCATTCAAGGTCAGGTCCAGGTCCACCAGCAGACCGTCTTGCCTATTTCTGAGCAGTTATTCCCCTCTTTTCCTTCCCTGACTCTTATTCCTTTCTCATCTGTCACCTTCAGTTGCTTTTGCAAACAAGCTTGATTTCTCCCTACGCCTCCCAACGAGATTGGGATTAACATTTTTAGCATGAATGAGATTGTTTTTCCTCCAAATAAGCCATCCTGAAAGTACAGAAAGCTAAGATTTCCCACCAGTCTGCCCATCAGCAATGAGGGGGAGTGAAGGCTGAGCATTGGGGAAAAGGTCTTTCACGATGTGTTAGAATAAAATTTTAACATATGCTTGTTTATTGGGTTATTTAACAATCATTTATAAATAACTGATACAAAGAGGAAGGCAGACATAAATAAACCCATTTTTTTTTTAAACTGAGACCTGTAACATGTTTCAAACAACACGTGCTATAAAGAGAAGCAGATAGCCTGTGCAGTGAATGTGTATTGAACATTGGTGTGCACCACGCATTAAGTAAATAAAATAAAAGTCCCTCCACTTGTGAAGATGGAGATGGCCCCGGGATTCTCTGTTCCACCTTCTTCCTGGCACTGGTGACTGCCCTGCAGCCCGGCCTCCTGTGCAGGTCCCTTGTCCTTTCATTGAGGAGGTCACTCCCAGGCTCTCCAGGTGTTCCACTTTACAAAGAATTTTGCACAGAAAGAAAAGAAATGTATCAAAATGTCATTGGTGAGTCTTTATTGAAAGAGCATAGAAAGTATTTTTAACATTTCAAAGGGATGGTCTAGTCTATTCCTCTCAACTGTCTTTCTGCTCTGTGAGAGGTTACCCTAAGTGTTTTTTACTTTTTTTGACATAAAAATAAATATGACTGTCTGATGCAAGATTGTCATTCTTTCTTTATTCTCTGACTGCTGATCACAACTACAACCCTCTTCGGCTGGAAGTAGCCAGAATGGTCTTTGCCCCTTGCCCCCTCATGGCAGTTAGGAGTACTTCTTCAGCAGGGGCAATATTATAGATAGCTAAATTAGGTAGAAATATTGGAGGCAGTCAGACAGGGCTAGGCCCTTGAGAGGTCAATGCAGAAGAAAACTGTGGCTGGAGACGCATGCACTGAAGGCAGGCTTTAAGAAAAAGAACACTTACTCACCCATATAGTTCCCCTAAGGATGAACAGCAGTGGTTAATATTCTAAATAGGCATCAATCACCTTGGGGTGAGGACCAAATCTCCTTAATCCACCCTTTCCAGGAAAGTCCTAGTCTGCCCATGTGTGCTTGCTTCATGACTTGTTTCCCCATTTTATCCCCATTTAATCAGTAGTACCCAGGCACCTATACTTGTTGTATACTTATTGGTTAACCATAGTTTTTTCCCACCTCATGCCATCCTATGATTTACCATTGAATTGATACTAGCTAAGATTACTACATTTGTAATCTTATTGATTGGTTATAGTTCTGTCCCACCTTAAGCCTGCCTCACCTTGTGGCTTTGCTCAATAAAACACCTGTAAGAAGCAGGGTTGGTGGGCAACCCACTTTCCTGGCCCACTTCTGTCCCTCTCAGACAGAAACTTTCTTTCTCTCAATAAATTCTCCCTGCCCTTAAAAAAAAATTTACATGTTACAGACTTTTTGGGATATTCCCATGGAAATAGCTACTAACTGCCTAATACCTTTCTATAAACACTCAGATGTGTTTCTACATGTTAGTTGGGCATAGCATTCCTTTAATTTAGGTCATCATGATGAATTTTACTGAGGGAGGTGACCCACTGTTGAGAGAAAATTAGACACCTCTCACCCAAACTGACCTGGTTAAAGTGCACATAATCCATCAGAAGAAAGAAAGGCATCTCTTGTGTTCTCTCTTTTCTGAGGTGCCCTATATTCAGCAAAATCCATTACAGAAATGTATGGTGAATAATTCTTTAACAGCCCACACAGTAATTTTATACTGGAAACTGGTGTAGTGAGCAAGACACAACAGATGTAAAATTCCAAAGCGAAGTAGAAGGGTGCCTTCCAGACACTACCATTACCTGATGAAGAGCCAGTCATACAGCTCTCAAATAGAGCAGGGTACATAAGAGTGATGCTTAGGAGAGTGGGGATGGATAAAGGCTTTGTAAGAATTTTAAGTGTACATTTTCTTCTCAAGGCCAGGAAAGCCAAAGATGTCTGCTCTTCCCATTTCCATTCAACACTGTGCTACTGGTTCTAAGCAGGACAGTTAGATAAGAAAAAAGATAACATCCAGATTAGAAACAGAATTAAAGTAATCTGGATTCATGGGTGACAAAATCTTTTATATATAACCTCTAAGAATATTTAAAAGAGTTATTAGAACTAATAAGCAAGTTTAACAAAGCGGCAGAGCACAAGCTCGATATAAAAAATCAACTGTATTCATAAACACTTGTAGTAGGCAATCCAAATATTAGAACAAGAAAAATTCTACTAGCATAAAAACTAAATACTTATGAATAAATTCAGTAAAAGAAGTAAAAAACGTATACTCTGAAACTGTGCAATACTGTTGCAAAAAAGAATATGTCTTAGTTTCCTGAGGCTGCTATAACAAAATGTCATTACCTTACACCATTTATAAAAACTCAAAATGAAATACCTAAATATAAGAGCTAAAGTTTAGAAGAAAGCTTAGGAGTAAATCTTTGTGACTTTGAGTTTGGCAATGGTTTCTTTTTCTTTTTTTTTTTTTCAGATTCACTTATTTATTATATAAGCTTTTACCAGGTTAATTATCATAAACAAGGATTAACAGCCAGACTAACCAGCAAAAACATATAGACCACATAAAACAATTCTACTAAAAGGTATACTTTTAGATATTCTGGCCATGTTGGATTACAGTATCTTTTTTCCCTCTCTGGTCAAGGTTTCTTAGGTACATCAAATGGATATGAAATAAAATAAAGCATAAATAAATTGGATTCCATAAAAATTAAAAACTTGCCAAGCATGGTGGTACATGCCTATAATCCCAGCACTCGGGAGGCTGAGGCAGGAGGATCGCTGAGAGTTTGAGGCCAACCTGGGCTACAAAGTGAGTTCAAGGCCAGCCTCAACTGCATAGTGAGATCTTGTCTCAAAAGGACAAAAAATAAAAATAAAAAATAGTAAAAAATTAAAAATTTGTGTGCATTAAAGAAACACAGAGACAACTACAGAACAGAAGAAAGTATTTGCAAATCATGTATCTGATAAGGAGCTAGGGTATGCAATATGTAAAAAACTCCAGACTCAAAAACAAAAAGACAGCCTAAATAAAAATGTGCAAAAGCTCTAAATAGACATACTAACAGTGTCATTTTCTGAAGAGCTATGACATTTGATTTTGCATGTGCAAAACCCTAATCACTTATTTCCAATCACCTTTCTCTACACCTTAGACCACTCCCAATATCCAAACCCTGTCCTTGGAGAAATATGAGACTTAGGTCATTCCCTCCATATTTGATTGCCTTGAACATGACCTCTTTCTCTTTTGCAAAACTCATTGTTTCAGTGATTTGAACATTGTTTGGTAGGCAAAATAGGCCTGGTTCAGTTTGGTAATATAATAGAAATCTATAAATGAACTAAGAACACTAAAAAGAAACCATGAATAGTCTAGATTCTAGGCTAGAAGGAAGTATCTATGTGCTCACACTTTATTTTCATTCCAGCTTGGTATGGGCTCATATCTCTTGGATAACTGGGTTGACAAACCCAGTTTAAAAAGCCAACAGGAGATTAAACTACTATCATAGTTCCAAGTTTCTTCTCTGTCCTTGGGCCCTAGCACTGTGGTGTGTCAGGAAGAAGCCACAGGTTTCGGAAGTAACTGAGCTGACTTATAGGTACAACAATGAGGGACCCTTCCCTACTCCTACAAAGGTGTCCATGTAGCTTCCTGGAATGTCGGAGCTGTAGAGTCTATTTCTCTTTACCCAAACACTTACCTACATCTACTGATGGTAAAATCCATTTAGAGCAAGTACGATATCACATACAAACACTTAAGCTAATTTAAGAACATGAGATTATTATTTTATTTATATAATCTCTAATCAAGTTAAGATTTACATCTTCATTATATAAGCCACTGAAAAGCCTTACTCCAGCGCAAGAGATATTCTGACAACAACAGGATCCACAAGTTCTCATAGTGTTTCAGTAAAAGACAGTGGATTTCATCCTCCCACACAGCAACAGTGACATAGACAAGCACACAGCATGAAGTCGTATGCTGGGATCTGAATGATGTAGTTGCTGTTATTATGTCTCAAGACCTCAGAGTGCAGCAACTGCCAAGGCCAGCATTCAATTCATTGACTTCTATGTCAGTTGGCATCTCACAAGGATTTCACACCAGACAGATTTTGCTCCTTCCCAGCAAGAAGTTCAACCTTAGGCTTCCTGAGGGGCCCCTCCTCTGGTTTTCTTTCTATCTTTCTGACCATTGTCTTTTTTTGTTTTTTTTCTTTTTGTACCAGGAATTGAACTCAGGACCTTGCACTTGCCAGGCAAGTGCTGTGCCACTGAGCTGTATCCCTGGCCCATGGCCACTGTCTTGTTTTCTTTTGTTTATACCTCCTCTATCAGCTCTCTAAATGTTGGACTGTCCTAGGGCTCTGTAGCTGGGTCCTCCTCTTTGTGTGCAGACTTTTTCACTAGGTATCTCAACTACATGCTGATTTTCCCAAAACAATTATCTCCTACTTGGAGCTCTCAAATGTGTTCTAAACTTATATACTTACCTGTCTCCTAGATACTCTTATTGCAGGAAAAACCCAAGAGTGAAAGGAAAATGCTCCACACCAAGAAGGAGTTTGGAAGGCAACCTTCATGTAATGCTAGTGGGCTGATAGGAACTAGTTCTAAATCATCAGCCCCATCTTGGGGTTAAACAATCACTTATGTAGGCTGTTAGAAGGAAGTACAAAAGGCAGATAACAGGATATTCTACAATTGGCTACATATTGTTTTGTCATATATTGCTAGTCAGACTTATTCTAAGCAAGTTATTTAGGGGTTACTATTGTATAACAGAGAGGTCAGGGCTAGGGTGAGCAGGGAGAATCAATCATTGTCTAAGACTGAGCTGGGGTCCATCTCTAAATGAAAAGCCTCAAAACAAGCTAACAAGCTACATGACCTGATGAGTTACATTTATCCTACAAGCTGAAGTTAGTGCTATCACCAAGGCTAGCTGGGGTTTGTTACTTTCTAATTAGGGGAACTGGCTGGTTTGTTTTGGTCTGTCCTTCAATCTTATGTCCAATTATTAGTTTTAAAATTGCCCTTTCACTCTCATAAGACTTCCACTTAGCATCTTTAACTCAACATGTATAAAACCCCACTCCAGTCTCCCACCCTGACAAATTTTCCAGTCTCAGTAATGAACATCCTTTTCTTTTTTTCTGTTTTCACTTTTTTTTCACTAAAGCCAATATCTTGGTTCCATCCTTGATTTTCTCTGCCATACCTGCCCAGCTCTACCTCCAGGGGGCACTGGAATCTGGTTGCTCCTTTCTGTCTCCTCTGCCTGCATCTTAGCCTCTACCCTCCACATTTCTCACTTGAACTTTCAAAACAGCCTTTATCTTGGTCTCTGTGCCTCTACTCACCGCCATGGAGTCCTTTCTCTAAATGTGGCCAGAGTACCTTCATGAAACATTAATCAGGCAAATCACTTCCTTCTTCAAATGTATGCAATAGCTTTGATTGTAAAGAACTGAATTAAACCAAGCTCTTACCTTAACCTGCCAGCCCTACATGATCTGGAATGTAACCACTTCCAAATCTCTCTCCTTCCTCTCTTCTTTGCTCCCTCCCTTCCTCCCTCCTTTCTTTCTTTCTTTCTTTCTTTCTTTCTTTCTTTCTTTCTTTCTTTCTTTCTTTCTTTCTTTTTCCTCTTTCTTCTTTTACCAGCTACATTTCCTTTATTCACCCTTCTAGGTGTAACCAAACTTGCTCCAAACTCAAATTCCTTTCCTTGATTATTTTTGTATAAGTACTGCACGCTAACCGATACTGTGCTACTGGAGCTCCACCTTGATTATTTTTGAAGCTTCACAAACTCCCCTAGATTTTCATGTAGTCCTCATCACTGGAGTGTCAGCACAAGTGTTCTCTTCTGACCTCCAACAAAGCAGCTGAACACTCTATCACATCATTCCGGTTCATATATACCAGTGTCTAGAATTATCTCAACTTTTAAAATGTTCACCTCCTCCCACCAAACTGTAAAGCTCTTTTAGGCAGAAGACCTGATGCTGTTGGTCACTGCTCTGTTTTGACAACTAAAAATAGTTAAAATATTTACTTCCTACCTGACTGGCTACTGGAAAGAAGAGGTTCTTAATTTGGGCTATGTGAACTTATATAGAAAAAAAGAAAAACCATATCTTCATTTCCCTAAGCTCTGAGTGAAATCTAACACTTCCTCCCATTACAAAGGTAGGCCGTGAGTGTAGTGCTAATGACTTCTATATCAATAGAAATAAATCACTGATTTTTCTTATGACATCACAACTGTTACCAATATCTCCAAATATATTGTTCTCTACAATACTACTTTGCAAGTGGCACTTTAAAGAAGCATATGTTAAATGTGTTTTGTAATATTTTTTTTTCCTCTCTCTTTTTTTTTTTTTTTCCCTGATACCTGGAATTGAACTCATGACCTTGCACTTGCCAGGCAGGCGCTGTGCCACTGAGCTAAATCCCCAGTTCCTTTTTTAATAATTTTGAAACATGAACAGAGGCAAATCTTCTCTTTTCCTCTGGAGCAGAGGCACTGTGTTCCCACAGACAGCCTTTGGTCCCTCTCGCTAAGGGTGACCTGGGACACGTGGCCCCAAGGTCTTCCCCTGATCTCTGTGGTAACCGCCTCAGCCATCCTGTAGACCATGTCCCTCAGCAGACCTGAAGGAAGCCAGAGCTAACAGTGACACCCTCCTGCTGCTGGGACAGGTGCTGCAGGCTCTGAGAAGTGGGATGAGACAGGCTTGGCCCCTGCTGTCATCCCCCAGTCTCCAAACCTCAAGGAGCCATGATCGACGCTACTTCCCTCCTGGAGCCTCCTTGGAAGCTGTGGTACTCATGACTTCCACTCTGACCATTTTTGAAGGAAGCGCAGCTGCTATCAATCAAGCAGTAGTTTCTGTGCAGTCCCCTGCACTGTCACCATGGCTGTGGTGTCCTAAAGCTCCATTGTCTGGCAGTTATCTGCCTTGGCCACAGCACACTTCAGATGGGAACTTATCTAAGATGACTCTGCCCAGCAGCCACTGCAGGTGATTACTCTGAAACTCAGGTGACCCTGCCCCCTCTGCCATGGCTTTAATCATTCCCAAATAGGTCCACAAAATGCAGGAGACTGTGCAAACATAGCCCCTCCTCCATAGGAGCAGCAGTCCCTCATGCTACTTGGCTTAGTCCTCAAAAGGAGCTCCAGAGCAGCAAAGAGCCAAGAGCCGCAGTGGCCCATGGAGACCTTCACAGACCTGTGGGACCTGTACAAGACCCCCAGAAAGGCAGCATAAGCGGCTGCAGAGCTCCAGAGAGCTGTGAGGGGACCATGAGCTCTGGCTGCTGAGGACATAATAGAGGCAGCTGCAGCTGACAAAAGCTGTAACACTAAGAGATATAACACTAAAGACTAAGAGGTGCTGGCCCTCAAACCTTGTGGCTGTAGCACTAAAGGCCAGGAGCCACTGGCATTCAAAGCTCATAGGCTCTAACATCAAGAGGGCTGCACTTTACCAATTCATAATTTCTGCTTGAATTCAACATAAGAAGTCCCTCACACCACTGATTGATGACATCTTGACAACCATTTCAGCATAACGTTAATATCTTAAGAGCCTCTGCCTTATTTTGAGTCCACTACAAGAAAAGAAGTCGAGAAACTGCTAAAAGTGAAAGTCCATAGACAGAATGCATGCCCTTTTCCTGAGCTATTTTCCTTGGAATCCACTGAAATACACTTAAAAAAAAAAGAAAATTATAAATGTAGGGAACTATGTTATTTCAAAACCAACACTAAATCCAAAGTTACTGGTAACCTGTTGTCCTGTCAACTATCCTACTTGCCTGCAAGAGTTAAATCCTATATGCTGATAATCACATGCTCCAAGCTGCTGACCAATGAGTCACCACATACTTGCCAAGGAAACTCCAGGCCAGCTCAATGTGGTTGGGATGCCATGCTGACATTCCTGACCACGCTGGGCTTGAGACAGTTGCATTATAATGATGAAAACACACCAGCTATGCCAAGACAGGTCTGACTATACCCAAATTAGGGAAGAAAAGAGACAGCATCCCAGTTTCTGGAACTCATCCTATTCCATGAGCAGGTCTGATGACAGCATGTACCACATCCCTCATAGCCATTCCTAATGAAACTCTACACCTCACATCTGCTGGAGAGAAGACACCATTAGAGTGCAAGCTTCTCTTCTTCATTCATGGGCCACTGAGTATAATTTCCTTCCTTCTCCTTGGACTGTTCAGTTGCTTGCCAATAGTGTTGAGTAGGAAAGGGAACTTCAGATTTATTAACCCAAGGATCATTTGTAAAATTAAAAATACTAAGGATCACTCGAAAAAGGGACAATGGAAGTCCACACACAGATGCTTCCCACACTCATGAAGTTGGTATGGGAAGAGAGGTAGAAGCACTGCAGTGGCAGTGCCACTCCGCCAGGGCAGCTGGGAGCCCAGGGACCTGCGGCCCTGGGTCCCTGGGTCTAATAGTAATGACCTCTAGGTTAGAGGAGAAACCCAGAGCCAGGATTCCACTGTAGCTTATTTTCTGCCAACTTATGACAGAAAATTATAAAGTGACCATCCCTATAAGGAGTGGGATTGAGTGTGATAGGAAAAATACTGCAGATCCAGCAGCCCCAGAGAAACAGCTTGCTGAAGACACAACCATAAGTGCAACAACAACAACAAAAAACTAAAGACAAAACAAAAATCTCTGCATGATTTCACATCGCAGCAGCCTCCCAGAGTTCCTCCTGAATGTATTGTTATGTTAAAGGGAAAAGAAAGCAGAATAATAATAGTGCATGTAAAAGGAAAATATGAACATATTTTGAAGGTTTAGAGTATGTGTACAGTCAAAATTTAAAATATTCTATAAACTTTCCAAATTTCCAGAGGCAGAAAAGGGGGTATATGGAGCAAAAGGGCCTCAAATTAAGGAGGAATAACTAAGTGTAGTGGCACATGCATGTAATCCCAGTACTCTAAGAGACTGAGGCAGGAGAGTCACAAATTTGAGCCCAGCTTGAGTAACTTGGCAAGTCAGTAAGACTCTGTCAGAAAGAAAGGAAGAAAGAAAGAAAGAGAGAAAGACCAGCAAGCTAGGGTTGTAGCTCAGTGCCAAAATCCTGAGTTCAATTCCCAGTTTTTGAAAAAAGATTCTTCTCTAAGGGAATACAAATTAAAACTAAAGAAAATTATATATATATAATGATGAATGGAGTTAGATTAAACACATCTACATAAAAGTGGGTGAGGTAATGAAACTCATTTATATACCCTTGGAGAAAACACATTAAATAACACGATTCAGGTAGTAAAATTTTAAAGTTATGTAAATAGTACAGAAAATCTGGAACATACACACACATGCGCATGGGAACACATGCCTTGAGATTGTCATATTAACATTAGCAAATAAAGAGTAAAAATCTTAAGAGGAAAACAACTGATAAGTTTGCAAAATCACAATATCTTTCCAATTAAGTTGTACTTGCCTCAATCTTTTGTACAACTATAGACCAGAATATTAAAAAATAACTGCTTAGATATAACAAGAGGTGAACAGAAGTAACAAAAATGGAAGCCATTCATAAACCTTCAGTATTTAATGGGTCAAATGCTATAAATACAAACAAGAGAGAAGACTGAGCAAAATAATGAGAATGTTCTGAAAACTGAGGGTCCCCCTTGGCCAGCGAGACGTTTCCTGGAGTTGCTCTGGGATCTTCACAAGGACAATCAGTAATTTCTACACTCAGATACTCAGACAAGCTCCCACATGTTTAGCTGCTGGTTATAGTCCACTCACTTAAACAAAATTTAGTACCTAATACATGCTGATAACATGCTTAATTCCACACCCCAGTGTCGTCTTAAGGAGCAATGTTGATTACGTATGCATCCTGGTGAAGTTTAGCACCCGCACCATTACGGAAATGCTAAGTAGTGGCAATACTAAGTAAATTTTGTTTTGGATGATACTGATGATACAGATTTCCCTGAAAGTGTCATTTCTTTCAACAAGTGTGTTTTTAAGATGAAGAATCTAATTCTACATGAATCATTTAGCTGGGGAACTTATACATTCATTTCTGGTTTTTATAGCTTTCCAGGCTATGCACTTGGATTTTCTAGGTAAACAATCACTGTCCATTCCCAATGGTAATTTTATCCTTTTGTCCAAAGTGAATTCTTCACCTCCTTTTCTTTCAACTCCTCCCTCTTCTGTGAGAGCCTTACTGGTTATTGCATGAAGTAAAAAAAACCCTTAAGCTGGAAACAGCTGCTAAGTTTGCAAAATCAAAATACAAGGAAATGCTAGTCATGTATTGACCAGTTACATAAACCCTACTGCCTGTGCTGCTAGGGACAGCTCAGGACTCCTGCAGAGGGCTTGGTTTTCACCCCTCAGCCCCAGTGAACTCAAGAGCTCTGTTCTGCCCTGATGTCAGCTCCCCTTGCTCCCCTCTCAGGCACCCTGTGTGCTTCAGCTTCAGTCTTCCCAAACAACAACAACAAAACCCTCTGTGGATCCTGCACCATTTCTGTGTTGTCCTTTAGAGGCATGTTAATCCTGGCTGTCTGTGTCTCTTCAATTTGTGTTTTCTTTTCTTTTCTTTCTTTCTTTCTTTCTTTCTTTCTTTCTTTCTTTCTTTCTTTCTTTCTTTCTTTCTTTCTTTCTTTCTTCTTTCTTTCTTTCTTTCTTTCTTTCTTTCTTCTTTTCTTTTCTTTCTTCTTTCTTTCTTTCTTTCTTTCTTTCTTTCTTTCTTTCTCTTTCTTTTTCCTTTCTTTCCTTCCTTCCTTCCTTCCTTCCTTCCTTCCTACTTCTGTCCCTCTCTCCCTTCCTCCTTCCTTCTTTCCTTCCTTCCTTCCTTTCTTCCTTCCTCTTTCCTTCCTCTCTTTCTTTCTATAAACAAAAGAGGCAACAGAAAATTGTACAAAACAAATATTTGGCCCAATGATTTATTATTAGGTAACCATTCTTAATCCCTGTACTGGGACATGAGAAATGGAATATTGCTAGAACCCCAGAAATTTCCATGTGGTCCTTTCCTTCCCCCCAAAGTAAAGACTAGCCTGATGTTTATAATAATCTCTTCTCTATGTCTCTATACATTTATCACCCACATGTATATCATGACATATGTATATCATCACATGTTCATTGTAGCACAACTCATATAGTCAAGATGTAGCACCAGCCTTTGTGCTCATCAGTGTGAATGGATAAAGACAATGTGGCATAGGGCTGGGGATTTAGCTCAGCTACAAAAGTGCCTACCTGGCAAGTGCAAGGTCATGAGTTCGGTTCCTGGTACTGGAGAAAAACAAACAAACAAAAAAAGACAATGTGGCATATATACACAGTGGAGTACTATTCAGCCATGAAGAAGAACAGAATTATGTCATTTGAAGGAAAGTGGGTGAAACTGGAGAAAATTATGTTAAGTGGAATAAGCCACAGTCAGAAAAACAAGATCTCATGTTTTCCCTAATATGTGGAATCTAAATAGAGAAAAAATGATATGAAAGCAGCATGAAAACTTATTAGGCAAGAGGAAAGGGATGAGGGGGTGGGGGTAAGGAAAAGTAATGGGGGCATTATTTTGATCAAAATACACTAAATGCATGTATAAAATATCACTTTGAAATCCAATATTTTGTGAAATTAATATGCTCCAATGAAAATATAGTTTAAAAAATTTGATGTTTTTAAAGTTTTTTTAATCTTGAGAGTCCTCTTCCATTCTTTATAATTTATTTGTTAAAGATCTGAGTCTTTTGACCTATAAAATCTCCCATAGTTTAAAAAATTTGATGTTTTTAAAGTTTTTTTAATCTTGAGAGTCCTCTTCCATTCTTTACAATTTATTTGTTAAAGATCTGAGTCTTTTGACCTATAAAATCTCCCTGATTTTGACGACATCCTTGCATTTTAATGTATTCTCTGTTCTCAGTACCTAGTTAACATGGCTGTTTCTAGACGCTTGATCAGATTTGGCTCATTTTCTTAACAAGGCGGTAGTGCATGGCTCCTGAGGAGGCACACAGTGTCTTCATGCCTTTCTTTCTGTGAGCTTAACAGCGATTGCCATTCAACACCTGGAATGATCCTTTAATTCTGTGGAAAAGTAATGGGGGCATTATTTTGATCAAAATACATTAAATGCATGTATAAAATATCACTCATCATGTATAAAATACTTATCATGTATAAAATTCCACATCTATCAGTGCTTCTGCCTGCATTAGCTGATAAGGAGACATTTCCCCTGCTATTTATTGACCACCAATAGAGTTCATAGATGAAACACACAGTATCAAATTCCACTGTACTCACTCTCATGGACACTTTGTCTCCATCAGTCATTTGAAAACCATTTTCAGGATTACTTGAAGGTATTTCTTGCTTTACCCACTACTAAAATTTTAATCCTTGTATAATTTCACCCCTTCAAGCACTTGCTAATGGTACTCACTCCTGTACTTTTCACTTCTTCTCAAGACACATTTGCCAACTACTATCCCCCTTGAATGAAGGCTTTCCCCATTCTCCCTTGCAAACTTCTTCTCTTTCTCACCTGCTAAATTTAGAGAAACCCAGGCTCCCAAATTTGTATCTCTAGCCCTGACATCACCTCTCAGTTCCTGAGCAGTATGTCCCCTGGGTGGCCTTCATTTCTGTGCTGATGTCTAATAGTTTCAGATTTAATGTAGCTGATCCTCTTTTCTCCCCTAAACTGGCACCTGTTCTCTATGATGCCTTTCATCTTTAACCTCTCTTTCTGCATTCACAGTTCCAAAAACTGTTCTTAACTTGATCACTTCTCACCTTCAAAGTCGGGTGTCTTGGATTTCTTTAGCCCAATCCTGAATTTCTGCTTTAGCAAATATAAGGTAGAAAATTAGAGTTATCACACTAATGGATGACATCAAGAAGTAGATTTTATACCAAGAAGTTTCTGGATCCTGAAAGGTAAAAATGCAAAAAAGTTGTCAATTAATGATATTGTTTCTGTGTTTTGTAGCATTTAAATTTATAGTATCAAAAATAATATAAACTCAATGCAAGTCACTTAAACATGGAAAAAGACTCAGAAGTAACCAAAGGAATCATTATTTCACTCTACAAAAGTAATTGTTTTATCTTACTACAATATATTCCATTTTCACCAGATGTTAAGTTTAATACATCAGTTTCTTGTAGAGCCTAATTAACTGATTCATCTATTTCTATTCTGACATATTACTTCAAAGCTTTGTGCATTTCTAAAAGTATGTTATGTAAACAATATAATGTTATATCACATATGCATGTGATATAACATTACTAGGTAGGTAGAGAAAGAACACATGATTTTATATACTTATTGGCAAATTTAACATATTTCCATGTATCTTAATTATTGCTTTAAGATTTAGTACTCTCATATTCATTCCTATTTCCCAGGGGGGTGTTCTTATACCACTGAGAGCCAACATCCCAGCTTTTGTTCCCTGACAGCCTTTTGGTTATTCTCGGCTTTTAGTGAACACACGTCAGTTGTATAAAGACCTCTTCTCTTTCCACAAAAATAACTTAGAATTTTCATTGGAATTGCATGGAATTTTCAGATCATTCAGAATGATTGGAAAACATTCTACAATTTTTAGTCTTTTAACATATGAAGTCTTCTGAGTACCTTTGACTACATCCCATTAAAAATATTAAATCTATTTCTTTTTACACTCATATATTCATATACTTGTGCTTTATCTCACTAGGTAAGACATAGTGCAAAGTTTAACATAAACAGTGATAGTTGCATCTTTTTCCTATTTCCCAACTCAAAAAGAAAATTTCTCCAATTGCCCAAACATGCATAATATTTACTGCAGGAATTTTGTAGCTACTCTTGAATCCTGTGAATGTACAGCTCATTTTTGAGTCAGTTGAATTTCCTGGATATAGTCCCATCTTGTCCTAACCTAGACTCTAAACTCTTAGGTATTGTCCTGGTGGCCCTCTGAAGTTGTGAGACACTTGCTCAACTTCCCATTTTTCATCTGCTTGCTTCAGAGGGACTTATAAGAGAAAAGTCACTTCTGTTCCAATGATTAGCATTCTAAGTTTTCAGCATAATTGACATACAATGAGAATGAAATTGTATTACCTATAGATTTGGAGGGATGAGTGATTTAACCAAATTTATTTTTATATGGCCTAAAAACTCATACTTATTTCTTGCTAGCATCTTCTTCACAAGTTTTCACATACATATCACTTTTTACTCTGTACAAATTATAAAAGAAAAATATACATGTCTGTTTGTTCCTTACCTCATTAAGGATTAATCCACTGACAGTTGAAGAAAGTATGCCTCCTATCATTCCAATTAAAGATGTAGTTCCTCTAAGAAATCCATAATATCTAGAAAAGAAGAGGAATATGCAGATGTACAGTAGGACAAATGCTGCAGGAAAATCCAACTTAATTAAGTGAGATTTAAGGGAGATTACTGATTTCATGAAGTCATCATTCCTATTTCTCAAATTCCACCAAATGACAGAAAACGTATGTTGATAAAAGCAACTTTCTGGTTGCACTATGAAGTCAGAAAGATTGATATTAAGAGCAAAGAATATAAAAATATTAAGAAAATGAGGCTACATTCGGGTGAAAACCAACAGAATCGAGAAAGAAAGACAACTGAGAAATTCTGAAGGTGATATGTATTGGTAATGGGAATTGGTTTTAGATTAATAAAAATAGAGTAGAATTCTCTGGGTAGTAGACCTGTAGTCCCAGAACTGTGACCCCAGGAACTGTACCCAATACCTAGGCCAGGTAATGAGAAGTCTATTTACAAGCAATATGATTGGCTAATCCTTAACAGTCAAGCCAACTTTAGCAGGAAGAGAGCTGACAAAGCAGGAAAGCCAAGGGAGTAGCAGATACAAAGGGGCCATTTCCATCAGACTTGAACAAAGGAGAACTTTGGGGGAGCAGAGCTGGTTTCTAATTGAGACATGAACCTCATGCTGAGAAGAGCAAAATCTTCCCTCTACCCCAGCTTGTTGCCTAGGAGAGAAATAAACTTCTGTTGTACCTCACACTTTTGTTTTGTAGTCTCCTTGTTACGGCAGCTTAGCTTTGTTCACTAACTAATACATTGCTAAGATGTTTAGGGAAAAACCTGTATTTGTATTTGCTTTTAATTATTTAAGAAAAAGTGACAATAAATGAACTGGGCATCGAATTCCGGAATCAAGGCTGGACAAACAATTTAAGCATGATAAAAATGGTTTAAAACAGATAGTAATGAAATTCAAAGGAAGTAGATGTCATAAAATTAAGAACAAGATTTTTGAAAACTAAAAAAGGATATACATTTAATGAAGTGTTATCAAGAAAGAAATCACAAAAAGATTTTAAGTAAAAGAGAGTGTAAAAACAAATTTAGAAGGGCTTATTTTTTTTTTTTTTCACTGTCACAGGGCATGAAAGCTGCTATATAAGCAGCATTCCTCAGCCATCTCTTGGGTTTTGGTCTAGGAGAGCCCCTCCTGTGTACTGAACCCCTGTGCTGATCCACAGGCCCTGTTAAATTAAAACTTGCATTGGTGTTCTTGTAAAATAGTAATAATGATGACAAGAATAAGGATAATAACAGATACAAAGGTATACTCATATAGTTGAAATTTAAGATGACTTGTCTGAGTACAGAAAAATTAATTACTTGAGAAGTAGAAAATTTGAATAATCTAATTATACCAAAGACATGAAAAAAGTGTTCAAATGATAGCAGGCAGAAAATAGACAACAATTTTAAAATGAAGCCCTAAAGAAGACCTCATTATGAGTGTTTTTCACCTCCACAAAAAGAATATGTGTGTCTGTCTATCTGCTATCATCTTTCTATTGTATCTATCTATCTATCTAATCTAGTGATGTTGGGGATTGAACTCAGGACCTTCACACTGAGTGAGATACTCAAATTTCTAGTTTTTATTTTAGATAAAATCTCACTAAATTGATAGGTTGTCCATGCTGAGCTCAAACTCATGATCCTTCTGCCTCAGCCTCTCAGATCACTGGGATGACCGTTGTGACACCATGCCCAACTTCTTCTTTTCTTTATACTGTGGCATTTTGGAGGTTGTGGTTGATCTGAGAGACACAAGAAAGCTCTTTTCTTAAATATTCTTACATATACCAGGTGCGTAGATTCAAGGTCATGAGTAGTTGTGTTTGTGCTGACTAATATTAAAGCATAATGGATAAGCTACTAGTTTTTTGTTAAAGGCGTGTAATATTTGATAGTTAAATTGTATCTAGATGTACTGTGACCTCTGAAGTCAGTGTTGATTTTTTTTTCTGAGTCTTGGAGGTCAATGTTACATTTATTTTTGGTTCCGATTGCAGAATTTTATCTCATATACCCTAAAGAAAAAAAAAAAAAACCAGTCCATATGTTGAACAACAATGTGAAAATAAGGCACAGAATATTCATTAGAAATCTTGTAACACCATGTTTGAACAAATGAAAGGTGCTGAGAAATCTACAGGTGCACATGAATGTTTTACCTTTGAAACTACTATTTCAAATACAAACTGAAGAAAATTCTAGTGAAAACACACATGTGGCTTCTCTGACAAGCAAAAAAAAAGGCAAAAGCTGTGTTAGGTGCTCTCATCCAAAAGGAGGTGCTTATCAAAATATTTTTGCAAGTGTTGTTGAAAGTATCTGTGGCTTTAACATAGCAATATTGTTTGTGATGACTGTTAAAAATTTTGCAGACCAGGAGTGGTGGCATACACCTGTACTCCCAGCACTCAGAACTCTGAGGCAGGAGGATTTCTGCAAGTCTGAGGCCAGTATGGTCTACAAAGTGAGTTCAAGATCAGCCTAAACTGCTTAGTGCAACCCTGTCTCAGAAAGGCAAAAAACATTTTGGCAAAGTCAATTATTAAAAATTTTGGTTAAAGACATTTTTGGTTGTATTTTTTAGCAATATCCATTTTCCATTATCTGAAAGGAAAAAAAATCTGCATTGTTTATATTTTTGTTTAATAGCTTCTAGATTATAACTAAAAGATCATGTCTTTTATTATATGAAAATAATAAATGAAAATTTGTAGTATTTTGAATTTTTCTGCATTTCAGCACTCACTAGTAATAAGTGCATCTCTCAGATACACATGACTTCCACTGTAATATTTTTGACTGCAACTTCTTAAAGACCTATCTGTGCTGCTTCCACCAGTAGCACTTGATTTACCTGTTTGTAGTTTATGAGAATGGACTTGTGTTGGAGGTGATTTTCCTCTGGTATTGGCTTCTTTCTCTCAACATTCTCTGTGTCAAATTCAGTCATGATGGGCACAGATACTCCTAATATATACATTTTTGTGATTTATTTGAATGCACTAAAATTTGTTCTTTTCATATTTGGTCACCATGACCATGAGATCATTTGCTTATGGTCCTTAGAAAGACATAATCTTAAAACATGTCCTAATTTAGTATATGTTCCTTTGTATATGTGTCATGCACAATTTCTTTTTATTTAATTTTTAATAAGCCCCCTTTATGTTTTACTATCCTTCCATGGTCATGGGAAGATTATAACATAATGGACCTTGATAAGGTTAATCATTTGTGAATGTGCCTACAATAATAGTAGTGGAGTAGCTAACTGCAATACAGTGTTTTCTGTATGTCAAGTATTACTCTAAGTATTTGTCATACATTAGTTTCTTTAATACTTTTAATAACTCTGTGAGGAAAGCATTCCCTTGTTGCTCCTATTTTATAGATGAGGAACTGAGCACAGAGAAGGTAAATAATCTATTAAATTAAGTAGCCATGGTGATACTAAAGCTAACATGCTGCCTTTAAAATATGTACTTATTAAATTATACTTCTTTACAGATAACAGGTACAAAAATCATTAGGTGCATAATAAATTGATATTTATGTCTGACATATATTTCTTCAGAAATTTTGGCCTTCTGGCTATCAATTTCAAAATAGTTATAATCTGAGAAGCTCTGAGATCTTGCATTCAAAGTAAGAAGATATTTTTCAAAAGCCTACCTGCTCCCAACACACTATCTGAAGCAAAAAACAATATAACAATCCCACTTGTAAGAGCTGTAGAAAGTACTTATGAATAAATTTAAGAGACAAAAGACATTATAAACTATGAAACACTGATGAAAGAAACCAAAGAAGACAAATAAATGGGAAAATATCTCATGTTCATGAAAAGGGTGAATTAATATCATTAAAATGTCTATACTGACTGACATGATCTACAGATTCAAGGAAAACCTTATCAAAATTATAATGCTATTTTTCACAGAAATAGAAAAACACTCCCTAAATTCATATGAAGTCAAAATGGACCTCAAATATCCAAAGCAGTCTTGAGCAAAAGAACAAAGCTAGAGGTACCACACTACTTGTCTTCAGAATAGAGTAAAAGGTGTAGTAATCATATACAGAAGGTACTGACAGAAAAACACATTGATCAGACATCCCAGAAATAAATCCAAATATTTATAAGGGGTTGACTTCTGATAAAATTCTTGAGGAAATAACTGGGGGAAATGGTTAACAAGTGGTGTTAGGGCAAATCAATATCCATGTGAAGAAGAAAGTAGAAGTTTATCCTTATCTCATACTACATTGAAAAATTAACCCAAAATAATTTAAAGACTATTTAAGACTTGAAACTGCAAAGCCAGTCAATGGAAGCAATGGAGAAAATTTCTGTGACACTGGTTTGGGAAATCATTTTTTGAACATGACCAAAAATAATATACAGGAAAAGCAAAAGTAGACATGCAGAATTATATAAAAGTAAAAAGCTTCTGGACAGTCAAGGAAACAATCAATAGAATGAAGACAGAATTTATGCCAGGGGAGAAAAATACTTGCAAACCCTACATTTGACAAGAGATTAATGCCCAAAATATTTAAGGAGCTCAAACAACTCAATATCAAGAATACAAAAAATTTATTAGAAATGGGCAAAGGACCCAAACAGACATTTTTCAAATGAAGGCATACAAGTGGACAACAGGCATATGAAAAATGCTCATCCTTGTTAATTATCAGGGAAATGCAAATTAAAAATACAATGAGAGATTACCTCACACCCTAGAGAGGATATTAGCACAAAGATAAGAGAGAAGTGTGTTGAGGATGCCTCTCTTTGAGGACATGAAGAAAAGGGAAGAGTTGCACATTGTTGGTGGGAATGTAAACTAGTGTGGTCATTATAGAAAGCAGTGTGGAAGTTTCTTGAAACATTGAAAATAGAACCACCATATGATTGAGCACTCTCGCTGCTGGGTGTATATCCAAAGGAAATAAAATCAGTATTTTGAAGAGATATCCGTATTCCTATGTTTATTGTGGCATTATTCACAATGGACAAGATATAGAAAAAAATTTAAGTATCTATCAGTGGGTGAATGGATAAAGAAAGTGTGGTATATATGCACAGTGAAATATCACTCAAGCTTTAAAAAGAAGGAAATCCTATCCTTTTGGGCAATACAGAAACACCTGGAGGCCATTATGTTAAGTAAAATAAGTCAGACACAAAAAGACAAATACTATGTAATCTCATAACCATCTGATATCTAAAAAAGTTGAACTCACAGAAATAGAGAAGAGAATGTTGGATACTAGAATCTGGGAGTGTCGATCAAAGGATACAAAATTTCAGCCAGAGATGAAGAATAACTTCAAGAGATCTGTTGTATAGCCTGATGATTATTATCATCCTTAGCCAGGCATTATATTCTTGACAATTATGTTGGGAGTAGATTTTAAGGGTTTTCACCACAAAAGTGATAAGTATACATATGTACATTTAACCTTCCCACAATGTATCAATATTTCTAAACATCATATTGTACACAATAAATAAATACAACTTTGATTTGTTAATTAAAAATACATGAATTTTAAGAAAACTCTACCTGGGGGCGATATCCAAGACATTTATGAATACTCCACTTAAAACAAAGGAGGATGTTGAATGAGCAAGTATCAGGAAGATAATGGCGCTATAAAAGTTGAAACTCAGGTAGAGCATGCACATATTGAACACTACAGGCAGGAACATTCCTGGGGAGGGATGCAGACAACATGGTTAGGTGCACACTGGAAATGGGGAGGACGCACCCACCATGTGTTGGAATGCCTGGCAGCTCCATACCTAGTATAGTGAAGAGTTTCCGGACAGAAATGGTGCTGAGAATATTTCTGGACAGGAGGAAGTCTCCCATGTAACCTCCTAGGATACCAATGATGTAGGAAAGCAGAAAGGGCAGGCTGGACAGAAGCCCATTCTGTGGAGGGAGAGACATTATTCTGAGAGTCCGTATGGTGGATGCAGGAGCTCTGATACATACAGTAATTGCTACCTTGGAATTCAGTATCTAAAATGTGTACTTTCATGCAGAAAATCATCAGCATACAGCACTAGGATTACTTCTGGGGCCACATTATCCAACATAAAGAGGAAAATAGTAATATTTGTCATAATCTGTCTGAGTTTTACTTTTAGGATCATGGGCCCTGAATTTGCCATATAATGTAGAAAAAACCTGTATTGGAATGGGAAGTGGTAGCCCCAGGGGAAATTATAAATATGATGACAATTATAGTATATGTATGGTGCCCACTCTATACTGGCTACTGTCAATCCTTGCAGCAACTCCATGGTTTCATGGAAGATAGGATTGAGTTCACAAGGGTTATTGAATCTTACTGTTATGCTGGCACTAGCCTAGGCCACTGATTCATTATGCACAACCCTTAAGTGGCAAGCCCAGATTGAATTTCTAAGAGAATCTTTTCTGATTATTTTATCAAATAACAGGAGGTTCCATGCATCAGTGATTCTCAAGTCAGATAAGCAATGAAGGTGTCACAGAAGACCCAAGTCATGGGTCATAGCCCATGTCCAAATCCAGTATCCAAATACATTGTCATACTCCAGGAGAGAGATGGATGAGTGTTGGATAAGATGCCAGGATTTGGCCATGTGACTTTCAGGAAGGCCCCCAGTCACCAAAGGAAATAATGATGTTGAATCTTTAGTTACGTATAGGGCAACCACATAGTGATGGGAGTTAAGGGAGGTGTGGTGACATGGGTTGCAGGCATATTGTTGGTGGGATGCCAGACACTATATTTATACCACTAGCTTTTATTCTGACTACTTTTCACAGAAATCAGAAACCATACATCTCCAGATAAACACCATAGATAACACCATAGAGAGGTAGGCAAGAGCTGAGACCAGGGTCATTAGAGACAGAGAAAGAGAGAGTCCTTCATAAAGTTATAGTAAGAACTTGTGATATACTAACCTCTTTTACATCAACATGAAGTACACTGTTGATAAATGTTGGGGTGTATGTAACTACAAAATTATTTGTCCAGAGAAGAGCAAAATTACAGAGGGAAATGGCCCAGAGTGGGAGGGACTGCAGCATAGCCTTGATGGGCAGAGTTGTCACACTACTTGAGCTGTCCTGAAAAATAATTGATTAGTCATTCTCAGATGACGACAAGCTAGAACTTCTTTTGTTTGGATCAGAATCTGGGAGATGCCAATACAGAGCACTGTGGTTTACCTGCTGGGCGAGGGATGATAGGATGTATTCTTTCTCTCTGATGCTTATATATGGGTGGTCCTTTGGGTCATCATAAAACAGAACGAACCAGAAAACACATAGGACACAGCCATAAACACCTATCAAAGAAGGACATGTTAGAATTGGAAGTTTCTGTCTGTAGAAGGTCTTTTAACCTATGACACTTTCCATTGTATCACTCTGTGAACCTAGATGTCCCCTGTTTGTTGAAACTTTGCAACAAAGCTCATACTTTGGACAGTCCTCCTTGTATCCAGAGCTGTTTTCTTACCAAAAAGATTTTACAGCGATAGTGGTAAGCCCTCTGGCTTCTCCTAATCAGCTAGCCTCTGCTTTTGTCCACTGGGCTGGGCCGTTCTGTCTTTAGCTTCTTATCTTTTCAGATTTGGAATGTGTTGCATCACCAGAGTAGGGGAGATCTAAGCCTGCTCAGAGCTTGACAGTTACCCAGTTTGAGGGCTCAGCCTTAGCTGTACTCTTGAGATACCATCGAGGCTTCAGGGATTATCCAAATCCTATAAATGTAAAATTCTTGTTTTTGAATTTTTTCATACTAATAACTTAATGATGGGGAATCTTCTATTAAGGTAGAGTATATAGTGCTTACCATTTAGTCTTCCCAAAATGCATTCATTCATCTGACAAATATTGTTAAAACACAATAATATCTACCATGTACTATGTTAGATCCTGAAGGCGGAGCAGTAAATAAAACAGACAAAAATCCTTGCCTTCATCAAGGTGACTTTCAAGTAGATGAGGAAGAGATGTTGTCTTATTTTACCTTCAAAAAATTTATATAATTATCTCTTTTGCACAATGAGAAAACTCGGAAAGATCAGATTATTTGCCCAGAGACACATGGTTAGTAAGCAGTAAGTGACCCCACACCGAAACTGTATTATCTAGTTGAGGAATACATCCTGGAGGATGAGGATGGGGTAGAGCTTGAAGTAAGGTAGAGGTTAGAGTGGTAAGGAAAGGAGCGAGAATCAGGAACACAAACAGAGAAGGAATGGCTAGAAGTATGAAGTCCAGGGCAGGGAGGGCATAGTCAGTGAGACTGAGACAAGAAAGAGTGGTCTGGGAGCTTATCAAGATCAGAAGGAAATGAGAGGAACCAAAGGCATCCTAACAGAAGTGAAGACTGGACATGACTGAAAAAGAATCAGTGAACTTGAAGAACAGTAATAGAAAGTTTCAAAACTGAATTGCTAAAACAGAAGCGTGAACCAGAACAGAATATCCAAGAACTATGGAACAATTACAAGACTACCAATGGTTTAATATGTATGTAAGGGAAATAACATAAGAAAAAAGACAGGAACAGAAGTACCACTTGAAGCAATAATTATTGAGAATTTCTCAAAATTAATGATAGACACCAAACTGCAGATAATGGAAGATATAGTGCAACAAAAAGGGTAAGTACCAAAAATTTTTACCTAAGCCTATCATATTCCACTTCAGCACTTATGAACTCCTTAATGACAGAACAGACATTGTCTTGTTCTTTAAAACAGTGTCTACACCAGCGATATGTTGCTGTACATTATGCTGAAGTAGGAATAGAATGTGAATGTTGAGGGTCATCCACCCAATTTGATCAGCAATTAACTATTGAAAAACTTGTCTTACACAAGACTAAAGCCTTTTGTCCCAGTAATTTCTGCAGATGTAGCTTAGTTTTATAATGCCAAACAATTCTGAATTTCTCTTGAAGAGCAAATTTTCTTTTCTCCAGGAGAGAGAGTCCCAGTTCTTTCAACCCCTTTTAAGACACGGTGTATGTGTCTCATCTCTACACTGACTACCTGTTATTACTGAAGACCAAAGTGGTGATTAACAGTGATGGATGTATTTGCACATTATGGCTCTGCCTTTTGTTCTTTGTATGAGGTGTATATTCTCTATGTGTTCTTCTAGGTCCACTCACCATACCTGTACACCCTGATTTGGCCATAAATGGCTGCTTTAATAAACATCAACAGGCTCCATGCCCTGCCTTTCTGTTTGATTTAGCCAACAGAAAGCCTGGGTAGCGATGAGAGGGAGAGAATTAGTGGGATTATGGTGTTGTTTCAAGCCCTAAATATCTCATTCCTAAAATTACCTCTTTCTATGTGTTTTTATTTCTTTAATGAAAAAATCATGTGTTCTACTGAGGCAGTCTGCTCTACCAGATTCCCTCCTAATGGACAATGGTAACTACTCCCTCCTTTGCCTCTGAGCGTGGGGATGGGACTAGCTTCAGTATCACTCCCCTTGCGTTACTGCTCTATCCCTGTAATTAACTACATCTTGTACCCATTTTTTAAACAATCACTTTGTAAATAAATCCTGAATTTACCTTAAATATGATTTTGGGCAATGGACATAGCCTCTATAAATGTCCTCACCTAACAAATGGACATAATCACAGTCATTCACTGTCCCTTCAACATATCTCAAACCAAGATGTTAAAGCCAAAAGTGGTTTTATAACTCATTTGGCAACTCCAATTCTTTATGGTTTTTGTGTGCTCCAATTTGTACAAAATTTATTTTTGACTTCAGAAATTAATGTGTTTTATCATAAAGCAGGGCCAAGATCATGATTAAGTATAAATATATACTTAAAATATGACTGTAATGATTGACACATTGTGTCAACTTGAGAATTGAGAAGTTTAGAAGCTTAACTTAGTGACTCAGCAGGTGATCAGGGTCCTCACTTTGTATATATCTAGAGTTTGTGAAACAGGAGGGCACAGAGATTGTGTGGGCAGATAGCCGGCATACAATACAAAGAAGAAAAAGAGATTTGCTTCACCCCACTTTTCCTCTTGTTGCTTTTGTGTCTTCTGCCACCTTGAACTGATGCCCCTGTGACATGCCACCCTACCTTGGAGCCAGCTGATTAGGGAATGAAACCTCCACAAACTGTGAGCTAAATAAACCTTTCCTTCCTTAATTTTGGGTGTCAGGTATTTTGTCCCTGCAATGAGAGAAAAGTAATCAAGACAATGATCTCTCAAAAATCTGAAAAGTTGATTATTCTGATTACCCCTTTCCTAAAGAGTTTCATATAAGATATGTGATACAACAACCTCCACATTACAGAGTTGTAAAAGTTAGGTACAAAATACATGTATAGTTCTAAGCATGACACCTGGTTTGTAATAAGAACTTCATGAAGGTTGACTTTTCTCTCTCTCAGTGGAATTTGTGATTTAAATACTAACTTGATATAAATTATTACATTGTTAGATTTTTATTAATTTTTTCTTCTTAAGTTCTGAATCATAAGTGGGAATTTATAGAAAAAGACTCACCAAAAATATAGAAGACCAAAGGCCAGCCCAGAAGATCACAGATCAATCCAGTCACAAGCAGGACAATGAAGGGTCCCAGCATAACCCCTAAGCAGAAGGGACAAAACGCATCGCTATGAAATTAATGCAGACATCTGAAAGTAGAGAGGAGGTAACTTCACTGTAGCAATGAACAATGTCTTGTGAAATAAATTGCACAGCTTAGCACTGACTTAACACTTATCAGAAGAAAGTAATAAAGTTTTGTTTTTCTAGCCTTTTTTTGTTGTTTGGGATAAAGTGACTTTTTTCTAAATAATTTCCTTCTTTTTAAAGCAAGAAAGCTGGAACTGATGGTTTGCAAAGCCCTCAACATTTCAAAACACATGTTTCTTATGGCCATAGGGAAGAACAGGATACAATAAGATGACAATAGAATTCAAACATTCTAGGTACTAAGTCCCTACCTGAGACACTTATAGAGGTGAGTCGCCCTCGTTCCAAAGGAGGAGCCCACCGGACCCATATGTGATGCTGGGCTGTTGCTATTGTTCCCTAAAATAAGAAAGATCCAGACATGTAATCCCTGATGCTTAGTGTGAATTTAAATCTTGTTCAGTTTCTATGTAGCATAATACCTGGGCCATTCCCTGGACTATTCGACACACAATGACCAAAGTTTCTCCAACCTGAGCAGCTGGTGGGATGCACAGAGTGAGAACAGAGCTGAGGAATAATCCACAGGCAACCATGTTCTTTATAGAGTATATTCCGGATAAGTATCCAATAGGAATTTGGACAATAACTATGCCATAGAAGATGGAACTTAAGATGATCCCTTGTATAGCAGGGCTCCAATTATAGACAGGGTTCTGAAAGAAAAGACACATACTGTAGACCCATGTAATATCTAGAGATCTGGGAAGTATGATCTTCTTGCTCAGTCATGAAAAGTAGCTTCCTGTCCCTAATACTTTTTGTTAAAGGGTCACACATATTCCCTTATGTTATTTTATATACATATTTACATTTTATCATTGAGGTCTTCAATTACAGATTGAATATCTCTTATCCAAAATGTTTGACACTAAAAGTGTTTTGGATTTCAATAAAGAAGTGTTTCAGATTTCAATACACCTAAATATGGAGGTGTACTTAATCACAAGACATGCTTATTTAGCACATTGCTGGCAAGGTAGATCAAGACTTGAGCTTCTGCTTTAAAACAGGGAGAGAGCAAAAGAACCACACCCTTTCTTCAGAGGGAGAACATACTTGGGGGGAATGAAACAGGGAGCTAAAAAGAGATGTGAGAAGAATGAACCGCAAGCCTTCAACAGTTGTGACTGGGCTTAGGTTTCATTTTCTGAGGTTGGGGTGTCATTTTCCTAACCTAATAAGAAGCACCCAACAGTAATCTAAGTAATGAGTTTCTGTAAAACATGATATTTATGAGGACAAGGAGGGCCTGTGGGAAAGTGAGAAGATTTCTCAGAATGAAGTTGGGCTGTGAAGAAGGAGGAGTGTGGGGAGGATTATGGCAAAAACAGTTCCACAGGAAGCCAGGGAAAAGCCAAGCCAGACAGGGAGTCAGAATGGTTCAGAGAAGGACATGATGGCCAATGCTGGGGCACCAGAGGCAGCAAACAAAGTCCTCGTTGGATTGGTGAGATTTTCTTGCCCAGGAATAAACTGTCCATACCTCTTTAATGAGTGTCTTTGTTCTGTTTGTTCTGCCAATTTTAGAGAAGTTACAATTAATGATGCATAATCCCTTTAGGCATCCTTCAAGGTCAGATTTTACTGTTTATAACTCCTTAGGTTGATCTCAACTTGGCTGAGACGTAGTCATTTTTGTGTATAGAAGCCCCTAGACCAAGAGTTCTTTTGGTAACCTCTTTGGATCCCCTCTCAGGTTCATGAATCAGAAGTTTTTTGCTTTAACTTTACAATAGAGGCTGCTTTCTGCTTTCATTCTATAATAAATACTTTCTCTCAGTCCTCTGTTGACTTTCTGCCTTGTAATTCTTCCTGGGTTGAGGGAATAACCCACCAGCCTGACAGTAGCATCTTCCTCATTATTATTGTTCTATCAATAATATTTAAGCTCTACACAAATTAGCACAGTAGGATTTTTGAAAATATGGCTATGGGCAATGTTTCTGACATACCATTATGTTGCCCGGATTCTCCCTTGAAGAGACATTGGTCAGACCCCATGTGTCATTCACCATCACCACCATCGTGAGGCTCAGGCACACACGCTGTGTCATGATTGCCCCGTTGCAGAAGTGCAGAAGCAGGGACACACCATAGCGAAGGGAACAGAAGCCTGGCACTGGGGAGTAGCACAGAAATTTCAATTATTAATTCAACTGAGATACAAATACACCTTAACTTCAGAAAGGGCCAGGCAGAAGTCCAGAACCCTAGATATTAAATTAAAATCTTATTGTACTAATGGTGTCTGAGAAATTAGCATATAAGAAGATGTGTGACTGACACAAAGATAATCCCAGTCACTTTAAAATACAATTCCAAATAAAATGTCCCAGAAAATTAAGCCATTCTGCCAAATAGATTAGCTCATGTCTGTGTAAAAGAGACCCTTAATAAATACCTCGGACTATCGTTGGAAGAAAGTTCCTTTAATAACAACAAAGACATCTCCTTTCAAAGAAACTGGCATATTTTCCAAATTTATAAGCATATTCTGGTTAAGGAAAAGAATGTGCTCAGAAGGAAGGAACAACTGGGATGAGGGAAAGGAGAAAAGAAAGAAAGAAGGATGTGAAAAAAATATATGCACAAGACAGGTAAGATAATTATATTACTAATTTCTATTGGTTTATTGGAAGGAACAGTTAATGCTTAATTTTTTTGATCAATTTTGCATGCCTATAGCTGGTAATCTGAACAACTACTTTGAAGGTAACAATATGCAATATACCAACCATTGCTGATTTCCTATCATCTTGTTTTGAAATTCTGTATCATTTCCAATGTTTTTTGAATTTGTATTCTCCTTTAAAAAAAAAAAAAAAAGGAATATTCTGGTTGAGAAACTCATATGTTCACTATGTAGAGACAAATGGCATTGAGAAAAATGTAATTACTTACTGAGTAGGATCAAGCAAAAATAATCAGTTCAGTATTGGGAGAAAAGCCAGGCAGATTCATCAGAAGAAAGTAGGGAGACCAGAAACATACTCTTCTATCATTAAGTATTTTTGAATATATATATTAGCGTAATTTAATGGAGAAAATAATGTCTGCTTCAATGAACTATATTTTACCAAAAATTTGCAAAAAACACTTGCACAGAAATGTTCATAACTGCTTTATTCAAAATAGCAAAATGGTTGGAAAGAATGAGCATATTGTGGTATATTAATCCAAAACATAACCCTCAGCATTAAAATTAAAATAGCACTGAGATTCCATCTTACTCAGAAAAAATGGCCAGCATCAAGAAATCTAATAATAAAAAGTGCTATTAATGGTGTGGGAAAAAAAAAAACAACAACCACTTCTCTACTGTTGATGGGAGTGTAAACTAGTATAACCACTATGGAAATTAGTATGGCTATTCCTCTAAAAATTAAAACTAGAAATTCTATTCAATCCAGCCATTCCCCTTCTAGGTAGCTTCCCCAAAGAGTTAAAAATAGTATGATAATATTACAGTGACACATGCATACCCATGTGTACAGCAGCACAATTCATATTAGCTACATCTTGGAAGCAGCCTATATGTTCATTAACAGGTGAAAGGATAAAGAAAATGTATTTCTACACAAAGGCGTACTACTCTGCCCTATATAAAGATAAACTTGAATTATTTGTAGAGAAGTGGATGTACTTTGAGAGACTATAATACTAAAATCAAATAATGAATGAGATGCACAAGCTTAAATATCACATGATTTCTTTTATATTAGGAACCCAAAATATAAATAAAGAGGAAAATAAAGACTAGATAATAGGAAGGAGGGAGATAGCTCTTTCTCAAAGAAAAGGGGATAAGAGATGAAGGAAGGGGAAGGAGAGGAGAGATAAGGGGATGCAAAAGGAATTTAGACATGTTCGGTACATGCACCAACTCTTCTCAAGGAGTGTGAGCATTATGTACTGCAAATATGTGCAGTAGTAATACAAATTTTTTGAAAAAGAAAGAACTATTTATATATTTGGCAATCAATGAATCTGAACAAAGATACTTGGCTGATAAAGTTGGGCACCAGTGACTGTCTCCTACAGCAATCAGTTTTTATGAAGTTCAAAAACAGGTAAAATTAGTCTACATGGCTCTTCCATCTCCAGAGTCAACAGTAAGAATCCCCCTTATGTTGTTGAATATAATATAATATAATATAATATAATATAATATAATATATAATCCCTCACACTTTTTGAATCTTTCTTACTGTTCCATCACTGACCTTTAGACTCAGATTTAAAGGGTTCATAGTTAGTTCAGTCTTGCTTGGGTTATGTCCCCATTTAAAATAACTGAATTGGGATAATAGAGACTTCTGGAATACTCTGTCACATGGCACCTAGTTTAGTGTTTGCCTAAATAACTGGAAGATGTTGTATGTGCTGCACTAGCATCCAGGAATCTTGTGGGGGAGTGGTCTTAGAATTCTGCCTATCTCATTCTATCCTCTGGTCTCTGGAGAGTTATGTTAACTCCATGTGCAGAACACATTCAAGCCATTCCAAGGTCCCCAAAACCCTCATCTTATTACAATATCACCTCAATCCCAAAACCTCACCAAAAGCTCAGTGCAATATCTAAAAATCTCTTCCTCTAAATCAAGTCTAGATAAGCCTGTTAGGAGTAAAGCAACATGTGACACCATTTTATGTATGGACTTGTGAAACTGAAGTGACTAGTTATACAACCCTAACACTTTCACCATATAACTATGGAAGCAGGAATGAGAGAAAGCTACAAACATTACAATTCCAAGAGGAGGAAAAGGAAGGGGAAAAGGGGTCACTGATTCCTAAAAATGTTGATGCTCAGCTAAATATCATTATTTTAATTGTACATATTTATGGAGTACAATATAATTCAACACATGTTATTGTGAAGAATGATCTTGGTTGTCAGCTTGACTGGATAGATTGGTGCCTAGAAAAATTGATAAAGCGTGCTTCTGGGTGAGTCTGGGAAGATCCAGTAGGCTGGGGACCAGATGGTATGACAGGTGAGAGATGAGGGAAGCTCATGACTACATACTTTGACCCTACTTGAACAGGAAGAGCTTTCGCTGTTGCTGCTACAAGTGCACATCACGCTCCACATTCTTTACCCTTTAAATGCAGCCTTGCAGCTACAACTCTGCAGGAGCCTTCCAGGCCTTCAGCCTCAGACTGGGGGCTGTGTCATGTGCTCTTCTTGTTTAGAGGCTTCCAGCTTCTTAGACAGTACAGCTTCCAGCTTCCCCAGCTCCCGGGGTTGCAATAAACCATGGGGGGACTACTCAACCTTGATCAGATAAGCCAGTCTAATCAGTCCCTTTTGATGCTCGTACATGTTCTATTGGTTCAGATCCTTTGGAGAGCTCTGACCAGTATATACATGTGGTGTGTATATGGTGGTGGGCACTTTCATTTACACAAACATCTTTAGAAATTGTTTAACTTATAGTAACTATTCATATTTATGAGCTACTGTGTGATATTTCCACACATGTGTACAATGCACAGTGATCATTTTCATCTCCTTATCATTACTTTGTGTTTACAGCCTTTGAGCTCCTGTCTTCCAGTTATTCATCAAATATGTGTTACATTATTGTGAACTATAGTTACCCTACCTTGCTATACAACATTAGAATTTACCGCCTCTAACTTGTGGCACAAAATGTTTGATTTTTGTTTGGAGGTCAGTCCTGTGGCTTTTGGCAGCACCTTCTGTGCTCATGGATCTACCCAAGAATACATCAAGGGCCAGAAATCTTAGGGACATCTTAGAGTTCTATGTCAAACATCCATTGTTCACCAGAATAGGCACCTGATCAGGGACCCAGGGGACAGGGAAATGCATCAGATAGCAGATAAAAGGAGATCTCTAGCTGTGTGCACACAGAAAAAATAGACTCCAGAAAAACCAAAGAGAAAAATAGGCTCCAGAGAAGCCAAAGAGAAAAATGGGCTCACTAGGGCCAAAGAGAAAAACAGTTCATTAGAGGCAAAAGAGCAAAACAGGCTCACAAGAAACAAAAGGGAGAGAGGTATATTGATTTTACCAGGTGTTGAACATGAGGCAAGCAGATTCTGAAGAACAGCAGATGTATACACAAACCCTCATTCTATTATTGATTCTTGTACTTACTTTTTTTGTAAACCTGGTTCAGGGAGTGTCTTGATGGTCATGCAATTATTTAGATGACCACAGAGGATTTGGCTCAGAGCACTATTTTAAAATTAAGCCTGGAGCAGAAACAAAATGGTGGAACAACAGCCTCTCCAGAGTTTAAACCCCCTAGCTTTACTCAATCAGAAGAGGAAGGAACTGCAAGCGACAAAAAAGAAATAGCTAAAGCATGTTTAAGTCTGGGGAATTATTTATTGTGGAAGGGAAATATTTTTATGTGTGCATGGATCAGGCTGTCCATGTAGCCAGCTCACTGCAGCACAGCACCACAGGAGGGAGGAGCATGGGCCTATCTGAGAGAGGACCCCGAGCTCAAGCCCTAGGTGATCTCAGCTAGGATGCCCCAGCCACCTATGCCTGCCTGCCAGCTACACCTATGGCCCCTTTCACCCCACGCTTGGCTTGGAGCCACGGGAGCCACAACAGCCCAAACTGGAGAACAGCCAGGGAACTAACTGCAGCCATGGCTACAGGGGTGGTAATGGCAAAGTCTCCCAGGGAGGGTGGCACTGGCAAAGATGTCCCTAAAGATGGAGCCCATCCGTGGCACTGAGGTGGGCGCTCACCCCCTCCCAGTCACTACCACTGAAGTGGAAGTGTCAGTGTTGGATGGTGAAGCCAAGTGACAGCAGTCCTCCCCTCAGGCTAATGAGCTGCCTCTACAGCCAGGGGAGCTCACCTACAGCTCTAGTGTGGTGGAATGAGAGCCTCAGCCAGAGGCAGGAGCAGAAAGTGGGAGCCCTGGGCACTCAAATGGAAGATCCACTCCCATTAACCTCTTTTCAGTACTTTTGTTTGTGGTGTGATGCACCACATTAAAACTACCACTATACACATTGGCCAAAAAGATCTTTTCCATTTATTTCACACTCTCCAATTTGTCATTTGGTCATGGCACATTTCCTGTTTGATTGATCATTTTTGTTCTTATTCCCAGTTGCTGGGGTGTCTCACTGAGGGAAACACTGCAATAGATAGATTGCTGTCCACTGTCATTGTTACTCCCTCAGATGCCATTTAACAGGTTTCTGCCTCCCATGCCACCTTCTATCAAAATGCTTCTGCCTTGCCCAAACAATTCCTTTTAACTCAGGAACAAGCTTGGCAAATTGTTAAACAATGTTCTTCATGCATAACATCTTCTCTCACTCACTATGGGAGTTAATTCCTGAAGGTTACACCCCAATCATCTCTGGCAAATGGATATTACTCACATTCCTGACTTGGCTCTTTACCCTGGGTGCATATTTCAGTGGATACTTCCTCAGGATTTATTTTTGCTTCTGCCCACACTGTTGAAGTGGCTAAACATGACATTGCTCATTGCCTGGATGCTTTTAGTACCCTTAGCTGCCCATGGGCACTTCAGACACTTAAGGCACTTAAGGCACAGCTTATATGAATGCTTTCTCCAAATGTTTTGTAAACCTTTTCACATTTCCCTTACCATAGGTACTCTTTATAATCCTCAATGAATGTGCTCACCATATACTCAAAATTCAAACACAAAAACAAAAGAGGAAATCCTTCCCTACAAAATTCACACCTCATAATAGACTTCACTTGGCACTGTATACTATTAATTTTTAAATACTACTATGGATAGGACTACTGCAGCAGAGAGACAATAAATCAGGTAAAGCAAAAGGGGCTGGAAAGGGTCCTTTGGAAAGATCTTCCTACTGGAAATTGGAAGAGATCCAGCCCACTACTCACTTTTGGTAAAGAGTGTGCTTTTGTTTTTCCAGAAAACACTGAAAAGACTATCTGGATGTGACACCATGCTGTCCAGCTGCTTCATTGACCCAGACCTGGAGAAGGCATAAGTTCCATCTCTCAAGAAGCTAATGCTTAGTCTTGTGGCAGTAATACCTCAGAAACTGCTCTATGGCTGATAGACAAAGATGGGGCTAGACCTGGCTGGGGTAAATTAAAGAAATTGACTCAGGATGCCCAGGAGATGGTAACCAAAATTTGGGTAAAGAAGTTCTGAGTAGGTGACAGAGTGTATGGAGACAACTGAGGTGGAGGCTATGTGAAAGAAAGAGACATGAAAATTGCCAATATACTGAAGACAAAATAAAATTCAAAATTATATACTGATTATAGATAAAAGATTTTGTTCCTTCCAAATTTTCTTATGAGACATCTGCCAATTGACCTACAAAAAATTCTGACTAGTATATTAATAATGACAAACTTCCAAAATTATAAAAGAGTTATTAGAATTTAATTTGGCCAACAAATATATTTGAGTGCACTATGATATTGTAAACTGATTTTCCATGTAGCTGTTTGTCTGTTTCTCAGCTGTTTTTGTTTGAGCTCAATAATTTTTTTCTTTTTCTTCTTTTCTTTCCTTTTTTTTGCATTTTTGGATTTTTGAAGCATTTGTCTGATATGCTTCCACTTGGGTTGCCAGCTAGTCAAAATAATGCTAAAATTTGTTGTGTAAGTGTAATGTATATCGTTGTTTATATATTATGATTTGAGAGTCTCTCATTGTTCAAAATAGTGTGTTCAATGTTGTGATTGGGTTTTCATAAATCATCAAAAGTTATTAAGCTAATTAAACAAAAATCCCTTAGGGTATGGAGCAACTATTGGACATGACTCACTCCAGTTGATGAATAAGGAAGCAGCTGCCTGGACAATTATCCTGTCCTTGTTCATTGATGAGAAGCCCCAGTAATTTCCATAGCCTCATGGGAAACAGCCACTGGTGGGCCCCTCCCTCCCTCCTTCTTCCTCCTTCTCACTCCTTCTCTTCCTTCTCCTTCTTTTTCTCCTCCTTCTTCTCCTTCCCCTTCCCCTTCTCCTCCTCTTCTTTCTTCCTTCCTTACTTCTTCTCCATCAGCAGAGTGGGGGCTTCATCTGGCCTCAGTTTTCGGTATTCTGAATCTTGTCCTTTTTGTCTCTATCCTCTCACTGTCTTCACCCTGTGAACTTCGAGAGCTGTGCAGGACATGGCAGAGAAGGGTCCATCCTCCTCCAGGGTTGCCCTTTCAAGTTTTGCTCATTTCTCCTCTTTGTTTCTTCAGGAAAACAATTAATGTCTAAATAAATCTTGAGTCAAAAAGGAGACTACAAGGGGACTCTAAGTTGCTTAGGACTAAGTAATAGTAAGAATACTGCACGTCAAACTCATGAAGTCCTAACCACAATGTATAACTCTAAACACATTTATCAGAGGATTGGGAACTCAAACCCTTGAAATCTTGGAACAAATAAACAAAAGCAAAGATCTAAAAGGAAGAAAATGCTAAGCATAAGACAGGTGTTAGTGATGTACATAGAAATAAAAGACATATAAACTTGAACATATGAAAGAGAAATTAAAAATGTAAAATGGTGCAACAATAAATATAAAATTGAATAGACTGCTAGCCTTTATATTAACAAAGGAATTGTATAATTCACTGTCTATCTCCTCCCCTTCTGTGATTTTGTCTAGCATAATATAGACAAAAGTCTTAGTAAAATAGTAGTAAATCTCTACTGTCCTGATCCCACCCTGTTTAGGTTCTCTCAGAATATATTGACTAAACATCCAATTACTGATAACCAAAGATGCAGGTTCAAAAACATCCATCTTGCCTTACTTCCTTTCACAGATTTAGTTGCTTCTCCTTGAGGATGGAACAAAATCAATGTACCCTTTCCTGATATTCTGCACCAAGCAATAAGATAGCAAGTGTACAAGAGCAGAAATAGTAGCTTAAATTGTCAACAGTAAGGGTGTATGGAATTTTTTATTTAAAGATTTTCAGAAATTTTCTTTCACCACTTTCCTGAAACATTTCTCAGACTCTCAGTGGGTTTCCACTAAAGAATTTTCTTCGTAGGATCTGTGGAGTTATATTTAAGAAGGAGAAAATCTGTAAGTAATAGGAAGAATAGAATGTTACCTTTCTTAGGAGGGAGCTGGTTCTCCATTTTTGGATGCTGCTTCTCTTCTACCGAAGAGCTTGTTCTCCATTCACTGTGGATAAAAAACACATGGAAATCAACACAACTCAGGGAAGAAACAGACCAGTGCCCCTGTAGTTCTGCTCTGAAAGGCACTCTGTTCCAGCATCTTCTTCATTATGGGCTTCTTTTTTAATGAGCTTTTTTGTTAATTAAAAATATACAGAAAACTTGAAACCTATAGACAGCAAACAAATGCCTACACAAAATTCTATGTCCAGTAAAAATACCCCTCAGTAAGGAAAGAAAACTGAAGACTTTCTTACACAAACAGGGAACGTATTGCCAGCAGACTTTACCCTCTCTTCAGGTGGGTGGAGATTGCTGTTGATGAGAAATTTGTATGTTCAAGGAGAAACAAAGAATGTTGGAAAAGGAATAAGTAAAGGTAAAACAAATTCTCTCTGCCTGTCTCTTACTAAGCTGTGAGATTACCTTTCCCCTCTTGAAGATAGGTAAATAATTCTCCATAGCCCTGAAAGACCCCATGTGGAGTCTCAGTTCTCTAAAAGAAACAGCTGGTACCCTCAAGTCTGAATATTGGGTTCCTACTAGTAGGAAGATCATCAAGGAGAAGGAATCAGAATGGAGACAGCCCCTTACAATCAGTTTCCAGTGCCACATAGATTGATCAGCCTAGACCCCAAGATCTGGCCTCCTCAGTTTATGTGACACCAGGTACGTGAAAGACACCCAAGTCTTGCAACTGGGTTTGTGAAGTACTTTTTAAAAATATCAACAACAAGGACAAAACCAAAACAATATGAAAACAATAAAAATGATACAGGATTTCAAAACAAAATAACAAAGATTAACAATGGTTGTTATATTACATATTGTTATTTTCAGTGAAGTTGCTCAGATTATCAAATGTAAGAATGCAAGATTGATCAAACCATTAAAGAGGATGAAAAGTAATAACAAGTAGAAACAATATAGAGCTTTACTAAACAAGATGATAGGAATTCAATAATGGTTGTTATGTTACATATTGTTGTCTTCAAATTAGTTGTTCAGATTACCACATAGGAGCATGTAAAATTGCTCAAGAAAAAAATTTAAACATTAACTATTCCTTTTAATAAACCATTAGATGTCAGCAGTACAATTATCACAACTATCATTGTATATATTCCCTTCCTTATTTCTTTCTTTTGTACTTTCCTTCATCTCCGTTGTCCCTTCCCTTTGAGCAATTTATTTCCCTTTCACAAGATCTATTGTACATTTTGGGTTTTATTTACTCCTTCTTGTTCTTACACTAGGGAGACAAAATGACGTTTGTACATACAGGTCTAATTTATTTGACTTATGAATATGGTCACTAGTTGCATCCATTTATCAATAAAAGTCTCAAGTTTATCTTTTTAATAGCTGAGTAATACTCCAGTGTATAAAAATACCACATCTTTTAAATCCATTTCTCTGATGATGGGCATTTGGGTTGCTTCCAAGATTTAGCTATGACAAATTGTGCTGCTATAAACATGGGGGCACATTTATTGCTGTGGTATGATATTTTCAGTTTTTTTCTGGAAAAATACCCAGAAAGGGAATAGCTGGGTTAAGTGGGACCTCTAATCCTAATTTTGTGAAGCATCTCCACACTGATTTCTACAGTGGTTTCACCTGTCCCCCACCAGCAGTGGTGAAGGCTAACCTTCCCTTTAAAAACAGACCTGAGTATTAGTGGAATAGATTAGAAGATGCAGACACAACTAAAAACATGCTCATCCACCTTAGCCTCTTTGCAAAAGGGGCCCAACATGTTCACTGGAAGAAAGATAGCCTCTTTAATAAATGGTGCTGGAAAAATTGGCTTTCCACATGATGGAGACTAAAACTAGACTCATATCTATAACCATGCACTAAACTAAAGTCAACATGGATCAAAGATGTAAATATTAAAACAGAAACACTAAATTTACTAGAAGAGTAAGTAGGTAGAAATATTGAAGACATAGAGGTAGGCAGAGAGTTCATGAACAAAAACCAAACTGCATGGGAAATACTTCAAAGAATCATTGACTTGGATCTCATCTTATTGAAAAGCTTTTGCACATCAAAAGAAATCACCAACAGAATAAAAAGAAAACTCATAAATTGGGAAAAAATTTCAGTCAACTGTCCCTCAGACAAAGTATTTGATCACTGAGTTTTCAGACAAAGGACTTCTATCTATCTAGAACATCTAAAGGATTAAAAAACTCAGGCCCCCAAATTCAATGGCCCAATCCAAAATGGGCATCTGAGATGAATACACACTTCTCAGATGAAGAAATACAAATGGCAAATAAATATATGAAAAAATGTTCAACATCATTGGTCAATTGAAAAATGCAAATTAAAACAACACTGAGATTTTATCTCACCCCAGAAAGAATGGCTATCATCAAGAAATCAACCAATAAAAAATGCAAAGTATTTTTGAATGAATCATCTATCAACCACCATTATCACACATTGGAACCTCTTTTGGGACCGCTGCTTATTTCAATACACACACACACACACACACACACACACACACATGCATACCACATACCATACATACCACAAAAATGAAAATCACACATATATACACACCACATGGTATAAACACATAGCGTGTGTTTGACACATACACACACTCAAACCAAACATACAAACATCACAATAATACCTATGCAATAATGTGTGTGTGAATCATGTAACCACACAGACAATACTCACATGCACACCATACACAGTGTGTCACATACATCACAGACACATGCATGGTTATGCTATACCACAGACACTCCACATCACTCATATGTAATGCCAGCATCATATAACACACATTTTTTCTCATGTCCTTCTTCACAACTGTTCAATTCACACTCCTTCCTGAAATGTGTTCCTTTTCTTTCCTGTGAAAAGCTTCAGAAGACAAGCATATTATTTTTCTCCAAAATTTCTCCATATTACTAAATACTTTAAAGAAGATCTCTGTCAGGGAAGGACCCGTAACACTGTCTGGAAAATTTAATTAGTAATTGACATCACTTAGAGGGCATCATATAAGAGGAAGAACACTAACCTGATTCAGTACAGAAGAGGGATTCCTTCTCTATTGAAGAAATTTTCACTCAACTTTATATAATGCTGAATTTTCTGAATTTGCTAGCATTTTCTGGTTATGTCCCATACCAAATACTTTGACCTCAACATGTCAAAGCCAAAGGTTTAATTTTTAACTTTCTTTCACCTTTGACTTCAATCTTCTGAGGAACATAACTCTTACAACTCATCCAGTGGTCTGGAAGGCTCCTTGGAATCTGCCAGCGCTGTCATGGCAGAATAGTCTCTCACCCTGCCAGGAAGTAGGATTTACTTTCCAAAAGTACTTCTAAGATTGGTCTGTTGAATGGCTGCATTCAATATTATTCTCAAAGGAATGCTATGGCTTTCTAAATGTTCTAGTAGTTTTATTCTCTCCCTCAGTCCCTCCTTCTTTCTTTTCCCCCTTTCCTCCTTCTTTGCTTCCTTGTCTCCCCTCCTTATTTACCCTCTTCTCTTCTCTTCTCTTCTCTTCTCTTCTCTTCTCTTCTCTTCTCTTCTCTTCTCTTCTCTTCCCTTCCCTTCCCTTCCCTTCCCTTCCCTTCCCTTCCCCTCCCCTCCCCTCCCCTCCTCTCCTCTCCTCTCTTCTCTTCTCTTCTCTTCTCTTCTCTTCTCTTCTCTTCGCTTCGCTTCTCTTCTTTTCTCTTCTCTTCTCTTCTCCTCCTTCACCTGCTCTCTCCTCTCTTATTCCCTTTTCTCCTTCACCTGGCCTCACATTTAGTCACCTCCTTTCTCAGTCCCCACTCAAGGGCTATGCCTATTTGACATTTGCTGCAGTCACAAAGGGCTACATCCATCATGGTGTGTCTTCCGAAAGGTGTGACCTCCCTCACAGTCTCTTCATTCACTGTACTGGATTCTCCTGGTTCAGCTGCCCGGCTGAAATAAATTAGGAGCCCTTTTACCCTACAACTCTCTGAAGATGACCTACTGACCATTTAGGGACACCTAAGCCCTGAATCAGTGATTTTTGTACTCTAGATTATTTACTACATATTTAAGCATTTTTATTGTTTTATTATGCTTTTCAAATGTCCATCAAATGTTTGGAACTTAACAGGCTGTTCCTGAATTGAACCAGTCATTTTTTCCCTAAGGAAATGTTTATCCTTTTGCCCAGGAGACTATAGTACTTTGTTGTTCAGTTGACTATTTGATCCTTCAGTCTAGTTTGAATTGTGTGCTCCAGGAACCTTGTGTTATCTGGCTTCTTTTGAATCACAACTGGCAATTTCTGGAAAAGGAGCCTTTTAATAATTAAAAGTCCAGTCAGCAGCTGCTCAATGTCCACTTTGGAAAAAACAGCACTCTCATCCGGTATTGGAGTCCCAGGTTCTCGGTACTGATTATGTATTCTGTTTACTCTATGAGACTGACATTGCTTCTTAAGGATTCTTCACCTGGCTTTTGTGTTTCATGTATTAAGGTTTTGAATTTAGTGGTTTTCACAAAATAAATTGGAAAATGTAAAGCATATAAAAAATGTAGAGCAGTCTAATATAACCAGCTTCAACAATTTTCAGTATTTGATCATTGAGTTTTCATATCTAATTTTTTTTGTATTATTTTATGAGACTGACACACTGCCTACTGCACTAAGGAGGCAGGTTTTTTTGTATTATTTTAAAGCAACTCTGAGACACAGTCATTTCTCTTATACAAATTCAGCATGGATACTTAGTTCATAAGGACTTTAAAAAACATTACTAACACACCACTAAAACATCTGGCAAATGATAATAATCCTTTAACATTTAACATCCAACCCTTGTGACAATTTTCTCAGCAGCTTCAAAGTTGTCTCTTTCACACTTGATTGATTCAAATGATGATACAAAGAGTGTCCACACACGAATTGTTTAGGTGCTAATGTCGCTTTTATTCTGTAAGAATCCTCTCACCCCCATTTTATATTTGCTGTTACATAAAAGCAACAACAATAACAGAAACAGAACAAAGTTATTTGTCAAGAGTTTCTCAATACTGATTTGGCAAATTGTTTCCTTCCAGTGCCATTTAATATATTTCTTTATTCCCTTACATCCTGTAAACAGTGAGGTCTATGTAAAGGCTCAGTTAGATTCAGCAAGAGCACTTCAGAGGGGCACTGTGCACTCCCTAACTGCTTCCTGTCAAGAGACACAGGACAGCAGATATCTCACTCATAGCAGTGGTTAGATGAGTTACCAGATACAGATAGTCTCACCATGACTCATTAGTTAATAAAGTTTCCATCAACCTTTTACCTCTGGCTTTCAGCTGCTGTTAGTAAATATTTCCCAAATCCATTATTTCACTACAAGTTTTAAAATTGTGATTTTTCTAATTCCACCATGAGTTCTTCATTTATAAGCTGAAAATTTTTATGGAAAGAAAGAAAAAGAAAAGATTATGCCATACTATGTGCTTGGCAACTCTAAAATATAAATAATAAGAGCACTATGACAGATACTTTAGAAAATTTCAGAATAGTGACTTCGTGCCTTGGAAAGTTGATTAAGTATGATCATGATGTTGTGGGTATTATTTGATTTTTTTTTTTTTTTTAAGGATAAAAGGAGGGAAACATTAACAGACATACAACATTTTACAACATATCACAAGCACAATACAGACAATACAGAGTTACAAA